>NC_049985.1:5720620-5760974 GCF_000003815.2 Branchiostoma floridae | reverse complement strand
CGTCAGAGATTTCATTTGGTTTTAAATGGTTAGTCACTAACATAGCGGACTGTTTCTAGCAACCTTTCTTATCCTTAAACTATAATGTTTAGAAATCGATGCGCATTTTACTCAATATGACCGCTAGATAGCTATAAAAAATTAAGCTTCTAAGAAAACATAAGAATGTCTAGCGAAAATTTGTCTGAAATTTGTAGAAGACACTGTCCCACATAAATAGAAAATAAAGCTTATTCTGAGCGATATCGATGTACATGTACCTTGAATGCAATGGTCAATTCATAGAATTGAATCTAAATTAGTCTGGCAGATACTGCAACATGAATACCAACATCCAACTGGGCATACTTCAATTATCTCAGCCCGAGACCAGACACTAAAACGTCCATTCATCATAACTATATTGCGCTACAATTGTACAAGGTACGAAGCATGGCATCTACTGATGCATCTGTTCATACATGTGTTCCTTTCGTGAGAGCGGTGGTATTGTAATCAGTTCGTGTGTTTGTTTGTCTTGATGTGTGCAATTAAAGATAACAGAGTGCCATGATGTAATGCGGAAGTGGGTACCTGTAGAATTGCAGTTATTGGGTTCCTTCCTGTTTAATTTCAATAACAACCTGTAAAAATCCAAAACTATATTTTCTGATTCATGCTGGTTTAAGTTATCTGTTTATTTGTCACATCACTGCAATGTGTCCCATATACCCATTATCAAGTCTAACATTAAATCATTGCGTCTCTTAATTTGTCAATGAGCTAATCAGTACACCATACTGGACAGCTGGAAGTAACGTTTATAATACACTCTGGTCACCAATGTCATGAGCAGGTAAGATATTGTACGTAACATTTTGTACCCGTCATACAGTACTATATGTACATTACTGAGCTTACTTAATGTCGCATTTAGGGAGTTTTTAAATCTAGAAACTTTTTAAGATAAACGTTACGTCGAATGTCGAGCTAACATCATCACGTCGTCCTACGTCACGTCGTACTTGAACCTTCTACGTCGTACTCACGTCACCTCACGCCACGCCATACGCACGACATAATATAGTTTGCTTGAAAGACGACATTATAGATCAGTACAACTTGATTGGGCTTTTGGATAGAATATTAAACCATCAACGTTTTTGTCTTTAGAGCCGACTTAGAGTTCTGCTGTTGGGTTCCATGACGTCACAGATTTGGGCAGCTGTTAGGCGTGACGTCAGCCACAGTCGATCACATGTGCGGAGAGCGTGTTAGAACGACATAATGGGGTATTGGATTGGAAACACGATTCTGCAGTGAACTGGAAATGTTCTTAACTGGTTAGAATAAACTGTATCCAATTTGTGTGGAGACTGTGACAACAGCTAACACAACACTTGTCTATTGAAAGTGGAAGTACCGACAACAAGCAGGATACGTGTTTATACTGTAAATTCTACAGCAAACCCATCGGCACACAAACACTAGAGGCATGTGATAATATGTCGTTACGGGTGGTACGATGTTTTATTTTTGTCATAACGTTACATATAGCTCCAAGCACTAAACCCACATTACTCTAAAATTCCAGCCTTAGCATATGAATTATGATGCTATAAAGGGAAAATGTATTTAGACTCAATACCGCCGCCCCAAACAGATAGGGACTGCTAATTTTCCCCTTGTGTACAGTTGGAATTGAGCTCGCACGCGCCATAAACATGTGACACGCACTGGCATCGATATAACTGTACAAGGTCGCCAGCGGTATCATTTCACGGTTCAGTACAGCCCCTGCCGACTGCGGGTTTAAACACTGTGTCAGACCTTACACACATTATTGGGGACCCGCGTGCATTATTGAGGAAGGGATTTGGGAGAATGAGTACATTGATGTGATGAGATTTGGAACTAGATAAATTGTATCGGGGCAGGTTATTTCAGCTGGTTGGTTTTCTATGGGGGAATAAATGGGGTGCCTTTCAGTATGTAGTAATCTGTATCAACCCTAAAGGCTTTTATTGTTTATCTGTCACGTTAACGGTAGTACTTGTCTCCCTATACGCCTGTTGGCGCTGACTGCATTCGATATGTAAAATTTCTATTTCATGTATTTTCATTATGCCATATGTAAGAATATCCAAATTTTCCACATAGTTCAATTCCGGATTGTCCAATTCCACAGCAACGACAACATACAGTGTAATTAAACTTGTAGAAGGAAGTTCGTGTATAATGAATGAGTGTAGGACGCTCTTGATGTCATAAACCATTCATTGAGAAGTGTAAGTTTTAATGTTTGCATCAGGGTGTATACCGTCTAATAATCAACATGTTTTTCTACATTATCAAGAGCGCTTACTTGACATTTTACATCGTTTGCTTTCTAAGTGTATTTCTTCATGTTGTTTTATGATTCTTTTATATTCTCAAACAAGCATGAGCCAAAAGCGACTACGTAAAACTTCAGTGCTAATTGAACCAAGGGGTGATAGGTCCTGGCAAATTCCACCCCTCCGGATCCACAACAATCACTACTGTCACTGTCTGTCATAATGTTTTATTATGAAAACAGCTGTCATGTCCGGCAGAGATAGCTATCACTGTAATATCCGAGGGACATGTGGCCACGTAAATTACGGCAGTTGAGCTAGCTTCCATAGCAGGCTATCTGGGGCCCTTTCCCGCCTTTTTTGCTAATAATACAGTTTTGCTTCTTTTTGTACTAGGTTTCTTTTTGTACTACCGGCCCGATGGTCAAGCGACCTAGTACAAAAAGAATTGGGCAGCAAAAGTGTATTATGAGCCAGAAAAGATGGGAAAGGCCCCAGATAGCCTATTATTGAGGTCAAGTTTACTGTTAGGCAGGGGTTTCACATTCAGTGTTTCTTTTCATTCTTCGAAATTCCCCTCCCAGATGGATATTAAAACTATCTATAACTTATGTTTTAATCCTCTACTTTATCCTCAATTTAGAATCATGTCCATTGCGCATGCGCTGACGGCATCATTCCTATCACTCCTGGCCTTCTTCGTTGACGAGGGATTGACACCAGATGCTGTCAGGTCAGTGGCCTGCCTTATCACAGTGCTGATTGCCATATCACTACGCTAATCGTCGTCTCGATGACATCTCATGTCCATGGACATTTGCCATGTAGAGTTACTTCAGCTGTCATTTCACAGTTTGCACTTGGGTGTGATTGGTGACCATGAGCAGTTGTTATGATAACAAGGAACTCATGATATTATGGCTAAAGACTAATTGTCAGGCTTTAAAAACATAGCGATAAACTCAAAATGATTCGCGGTCTTTCCTTCCGCTTGCTCAAAAGAATTCAACTTATTTGATGCTATAGACGAATTTGATTAAAGTAATCTTTCCAGTGTGCAGATAGGTAATTACACCAGAGAGTGATTCGATACTACAGTGTAAATCATATATGATGATACATACACTTTGTATTTAGATGTACTTAATTAGTTTGATGGGCCTGTAGGTGCATGTAGTTGTATAGAGCCTTACGAAAGCCATGGCCATTGTGCTTTTGTCGTGTAAAAAGTTTCTATGTAATCCTTCGGGTCGATGTAAGGACCTGCGGCGCAGAAATATTTTCACATTCTCACATTGAGAAAATGGCGTGAAATCAAGTTTCTTTTTATAAATCGCTCTGCCCTAATGAAGAACAAAAGGAACAGGACCTTTTGGGTGACCTCTTTCGATTTGGAATATTGTTCATTCACAGATATGACTCCCATATTGTGCTGCTGGGTTCGGCCATTCTTCTGGGTTACGCGTTGGCAGGTATGTGTCCGTGCAGAAGCAATATGCAGATTTTGTTTGGACTATGCTCCTTTGTTCATTTCCTAACATTTTCTTGATAATAGTTATAACCTAATACCTTTTCTGTGAAATCTGTTGAATTTTTCTTACACGTCGCCAAAAACTTTAATAAAATTCAGGTTAAAATCCTGAATTAGTTTCATTCTTATCATGACTCAATCTTCTTTTACATTTTCCAACTGCAATACGCATTTGCGAATAGAATGCAATGGATTACTCCGTATAACCCTTACATACATCTATGATATAAACATTGAGAAATAAATCAGTAAATAATTACATAATATTGGAGTATCACTGGATAACAAGGTCCTGTATCCATGATCACAACCAGGATATTTGCAACAACAGCCATCATTTCAGGTGACCGTACGCGTCTGTCACCTTTCTCAGTGAAATACTGACTGGTTCTATTCCGAAGTGCAGCTAGGTGTCATTGCTAACAATGCGATCCCAAACGTATTTAGCGTTGTCCCTAGGAGAGGGTAGACGGCCACCGTAACGTCGGTTGTTGTAAATATCTTTGTTACCCAGTGTGATATTAAATGTTGGGACTATTTTGTAATGCCAAAAAGCACTGATGCTTGTCTGAAACGTCTGGCCGTTCCCAAAATCATATCCAGTTGCTTCAGTAACTTTGAGTTACTCAAGCAACTGGATATGATTAGTTACTTTGAGTTGCTTGAGTAATATTACCTGAATGTCTAATATTTATCATTTCGCAATGAATTTGTGTACATGACAGATCTAGTTGAGACGTGTGTGCGACCACGTGCCCTGTGGACAACAGACATGGTGTTCCATCACGTGATCTGCCTCTGCATCCCGTGTGTCTACTTTGTAAGTATCAGAGGATTCCTCCGTGTGTGTGTCCCATTTCTTTCCTTTCTTCTCTAATTAAATGTGTATTATTTTGTTCACTAAGTACAAAGTAGGCACATAAGATGTAGATAGTAAGGAATATACGGAAGCGTAGCTGCTGCTTTTAGAATTTCTGCCTCAAATTTAGCGCATTAAAATTCGTGTTAGTCCACAAAAGAAACTTTAAATTGGAGGCAACACAACAACACACCATCTTATATGATTTCTAAGTTTGTGTTGTTTTGTTTGGCAGTCAGAAGGGCACGAGGAGGCCTGGGTTGGGGGTGGTTCGTGAGTTAGCGCCCTTTCGGGATGGCCGTCAAGTATCACAGTCCCCGGCGACTTCATTATTTTGGAAGATCGAGTGACTCAATACGTCACGTGACCTATCAAGTAACGATAACTGCCACTGGTTTTCAAATCGGTAGGTATGACGCACATGTCGTGGGGAAAACGGTAATTCGTTGTAACGTTTTTGCTTTATCTTTTGGTAATAGGATTATCAGACGTCACAGCCAGAAATATGATAAAAGGAGATGTCTTAATTCAAGGCACACTGGAGATGTCTTAATGAAAGACACTATAAGTAATCGCAAGACCTCATTCTAGTTTAGAATGAATCTCCGATGAGACGAGCCGATCAAAAGCCATTTTGTAAGTAATTTACCCGTCATGCTTTGTAATGTTCAACAGCACAGCAGTGGTGGAGCAACTGAATGATAATGACGCTGTCCGACGAACGACAACGTCAGTTACTAAGAAAAAAAGGCCTCAAGTTCCGATATTGCCTTAGAATACTTCAAAAAACTATGTTAAAGCATATACATTTTCTTTCGTGACTTTTGTTACAGATGTACAGATGCGCCCCCTATTACGGAAACATCGGGTGGATGGCAGAGATATCTAGTCCATTCTTACATATAAGGTAACATCTTATGTCGATTTAAGTTGGTGGTAACTAAGTACAGACTGAAATGATGTAATAAGGGCTGTTGTGCTGTCGAACAATGTTGTCTCACATTGGTTTATGTTTATATCATTAAGTCGTGAAAAAATCACTCCACTTTTCCGAGCCAAAATATCCTAATTTGCATACATTTGCATGTATAATTTGCATACGCAGACGATTGCTAATGATGACGGGTTCGAAGAAGACGTCCCAAGCCTACAAGGTCAACGGCATCCTGTTCGTCCTAACGTTCTTCGTCTTCCGGATCGCCGTCATCCCGTGGTTCTGGCACAACTGGCTATTCCGGCTGACCGTCAATCCGGATTATTACCTCCCCGAGAACGCCGTGCCCCTCAATACCTCCATATCAGAAGGAATCATCATGAACGTGCTGAATTCTTATTGGTTCGTGAGATTGTGCATTGTCACGTGGAGGCATCTCTCCCTTTCAAAAGAACACGACGAATGAGAAATCAGCCAATCAGCACAGACTATTTTATCAGGAGATTTAAAACAGAAAGAAAAGCTATCTAGCAATAGGACACGGACTATGTGATCGAAAGGGAAAGGAGAAAAGTGACACCTTTAAGTTAGTCTGCAAAATTATAGAATTATATGTACTAATTCTGTAATGTTACATGAGGTTATCATCACTGTTCAATTTTGTATGTACGTTGTTGTTGTTTAACTTTTCCTGTCTTTTCATGATGACGTAAAGGTTAGGTTTTAATCTATTGTTTGAGTGCGTCAACATCTAGTGTTGTATCGAACGATTCTGAAATGAAATTAGCAGGCAGTCAGGCACTTCTGACGCCAAATGAGGTTTATCCTAGTGAATAATTTATTGAATATAAGAGATACTGCAGTACCTCGTTTTGATGTACCACATTCAATCTAACATTTAGTATGTCAAATGAAGAGATGCAGTTGAGATTTCATGTTCCAGCTGGACATGCACACTTCGAACTGTGAACTGGCTTATTCGTAAGTATGTCCGTCACTAAAACGCTATTACACAGGGCGTACTATTTCGTAGAAGAAAAGTGGAGCATAAAATGTTCCATATCACTGACAGTAGATTCCTTGTGCGTTGAAGGCGTTATAAAGAAGTTATAGTGTGTCTAGACCTATTCTTGCATTGTCAGATTTGTACTTCTAGATGAAATGTGTATTTTGGGACAAAGGAAGATATGATACTGTATCCCCGTGGTGAGTGTGGTCACGCTAGACAAGACTAAATAGTGTAAGGAGGCTCACGATTCTAAATACGCATATGCAGAGATATGCATTATGGTAAGGTGAAGGCCCCTAATACAAAACCAAACATGTCTGGACATTTCCGAAAATAATTTCATCAGGTGAGAAAAACTGGCTGTGTAAAAAGAAAAGTCTTATATCCTATGTTTGGCCATTGTTCTGTTAACAAATCTGGGGCCTACACATTTGACGTAGAAACTACAATGCATTTCTTTACGCATGCGTACTTAGGATCATGAATCTCCTTTAGGACATAGTGACCAAAAGTGACCTTTCCTTCAACTCCTAACATGAACTTTAGCTGATGAAAAAAAGTTGGCAAAATACCATTATGTAAATTTACTTGTACAAGGAAAAATGCAGTGTTGCCGCCGGTGTAGTAAGTAATCTAGGCTGTATTTTAGAACATTGATTGTGTTTGTCTTGTTATGTTAATGTACATTGGAATTCGGAAGGTATACACATAAGAAATGTAAATTTTCATGAAATGTATGTGCAATACTGCAAAGATTCTACAATTTTTATTGCCATTTTGTTTTTAAAAGCACATAAACAATAAATACTGCATCAGTGCGATACAAAATGCTGCTAACATGTAGATCGACTTATTCTGCTGGTCATTGTGACTTTCGAGCGGAATTTCTTGCAATTTCAAAGGCAGAATCAATTTTTGTACCAATTGTGAAAGCACTGTTCTCGCAAGTAGTGTACAAGTAGCCATTACAAACCAAATGTTTCCAAGATGTATTTTCGCTCTTAATGTCCAAAGTATGTTAGATTCTCTGAATAGATTTGATGTTCAAATTGAAGTGGTTGTTTGTTGCCCTTTATTGCTACCTATGCGTCCAGATCATAATGCCAGACATTACTTCATATTATCAACACGTCCACAACTGCAGAGTAAGTACAGGAAATGTCAGTACCGCTAGGTGGCGCTATTATCACGTATGTCATTCATTGACGTCAGTTGACCTTTAAGTCTAAATGTTGACTTCAACGTGCGAAAAAAATGATGATATTTAACGTAGATGGCACAATAAAAGATAAATAGAGCAAGTTCGCAATGTTCATACTTGACACTGTAAACTTTTCACATATACCGTTATTCTTATGGCTTTTTTCCATTTTCCTCTTACAATCATTAGAATTGATAGAGAAAAATATTGCACGGAACACATTGAGATTATCATTTTTGATAGTTAGTAATGATACCTGTGCATCTTTTGTAATGACATTGCGTCGTTATGTCTATCATTTTGTTAAAATCTGATTCTTTTAATTTCATTTTATTTATGTTCTGACATTTTTACCCAGGGTTTCCCGCCTTAGTATTACTGTCCCTACTTTGCAGTGGGGCCTACTCTCCAAGCAGAGGTTAGGCTCCGGCTGATTTTTAAACGTTTTTTTAGTCGTTTTTTCGGGCTTTCTCATTTGGTCATTTTTCTTGAAGTACGCCAGACACAGCAAGATATAAAAGAAATAGAAAGCCCGATAAAAACGACTAAAACAAAAGTTTAAAAAACGGCCGGAGCCTAACCTCTGCTTGGAGAGTAGTGGGGCCCTGCGTCAAGGATTCACAGGCTATGGTATAGTTTTATGGTGCTGGTACGTAGTAACAATGTTGATCTTCCTGGTATTCTGAGGGTCACTATTCGGTCAGGCTAGTAGTAGGAACGTTGTTTGAACATTCATTAGTTACTATGGAGATAGCGTTCTGGAGTCTTCCGGGTCGCCCTCCTCTTCGCCCTCCCCACCCCGGCTGAGAATCATGATACACAGCAAGAGCAACCCGATGAGTGCCATGAGAGAATATCCCACACAGATGGCACCGAACGCGAGAAGGTACACCGTCGGGCTGCAGTAATGGCTCGGCGTCAGACGGGGGCGCTCGAAAGGCGGCATGTACACCTTGAACACCCAGTAGTTCCCCAGGATGAACCACACGAAGAGGAAGAGTCCCACGAACATGTCGAAGCACCGCACACCGGCGTTGGACTCCCGGGTCGCGAAGCTGTCGTTCATGCCCACGTAGTCGTCCGACTCGTTCTTCCGCGCCTCGTAACTCTGCCACAGCATCATCAGCGTCTTCAGCATGCCAAAAGCGCCCCCTACCGCCAGGTACACGGGGATCTTTGGCTCGATAGGGCAGCTATGGAGATTCTGGATGCCTAGTCATCGGGTGAAAATACTAACTTTACTTAATTGTGACATTCCTTGAGGTTTAGAAATTGATAGCTGATTAACCAAGAATTCTTTATTACAATGAAATAACAGTTGGCCATTGATCTATAACTATCGAATAAATCACCGAGTGAGCTGAGCTAAGTCTCTAGTCATCTTAGATATCAAGAAAACTGACTTCATTTACCACATTTGGTTAAAATGTATTCTTTTGAAAGAAGAAGTGAGAAGTAAAGTATTTCTTACCAATGAGGAACATCGCCGTGGGTAGAGCCAGGGTGACAAAAAGTAAGACCGTCGCTAGAGCTGGAAAATAAGACCAGAAGTGCATAATTATTATGTTTCTTGTCTCTTATTTTGTTGTTACTTAATCGGTTGGCTTGTTGCAATATTACAGGATAGCTATAGAAGCGCTGAAAGATTTGAGAAAATCTAAATCTAGAAAATGATCTAGTATGAAATCAAGTACATGTAATAGTTCGGTTCACAATTCATACCTCTGCTAAAATGCATGAATTCGTATTGGAAAATTTATGTTTTGTACCACCAGCCCCTGCACAAAAGCATCGACCCCGTTTTATCCCAGATTGCATCAGGCCGCTGATATAAACCCTGGGAGTCCGCCAACAGTCACATAAACAACTTTCATTTAGAAATGTTCAAAACTTTGCCAACAATGCGTGTAACATTTAATTGTATGTTAACCCGTATTGAGTCCAGTTGTAAGTCAAGGTATAAATTGGTGAACTATCCCATGAACTGTCTGCTGGATCAAAGCTATAAGTTTGTCTTGAATGTTCCCGAGTCATATGTCTCCGAGTCGTTGTCGGGGCAGAGTTTTCATATGTTCATCTATTTTACTTTGCACCATCAGTCAATTTTAACAACACAACCGGAATTTTAATGATCAAGTTTGTCAGTGGTTTTAATGAACATGTTGAAAGCAGCACTAACTACCAAAACAATTCGGATTTGTTTTAGTTTGCTACATTGTATAATGGGCAAAGATTAAAAAGAATATAATACGAAAGTTTGCAGACAATTGCAATAGCCACCACTTACAAAGAAGATTTCAATACTGACAAAGCCTATATACACTGCGTTCTCATTGTGCCAATGTCGATGAATTTCGAGAGAAGGATATGTCAGAATTCCTTTGTTCTCCACAAAACGTCCCGGGATGGTCTTAAGGTGGACATAGCAACGAGACTGGCCGACTGTGTCGAGATTATCTTTGAGATCGATTGTCTAAAAGTCAAACAAACCAATTCCTGGGACTGCCTTTACCTAACAGCTCTTATATCTAATCCTCTGTAAGTGGTAGAGGCAATTTGGTGGGTGGACTTTGATGTTGCCAAAGTTGGCAACTGTTAGCGAAAAATCACGTGTGATTCTTGCATTTAAAGTGGGCTATTTGCAGCTTGCTACAAATGTATTTTGTTTTCGTTACAGTCCATGGCCTCCGCCATGTTAACTTGTGGCGTCATGGTTCAGCCATCTTGGAATCTACCAAACATTGGTCGGTGTAGTGTAGTGATGAACCGTCAGCTGACTAATCTCGACCAATCACAGATGGACTCAGCCCAAGCAAGCAAACTTTAAGCTGGAAAGTTTGACGTCATGATCCCATAAACTACGTCATTTATGTTTTATGTAAAACTTTTTCATTCCTGCAAAAGGGTTATAGAATCGAGTGTGTTTCAAGATGTACGACAAAGTGCTTTAATACCTGTTGTTACGAACACTTCGCACACCTTGTCGTAGTAATCCAGTGGGCCACGTGACATGCCGTACGCATCGCGCATGCGCGTGAGTACGGAGCTGCTCGATGACCTCTCGGAGACGTCCGACACTGCATCATCAAACGGTGACGTCACTTCTGACGACGTCAAGTTTCTCCTAGAATCACCCTAAATGAAGTAAGGAAAGATACAAAATTCAACACATCATTTTAAGCCACTGTTTTCTGGGGTTGCTTTAGGTCCGCATGATACGCAATCGTTGGAGAAACCTATCCTTATGGAATAAGCATACTCCACCTATTAGGTGGAAGAAGAATGAATTGTGTTTGCACACAGCCCACCTATGTTATTGTGTGGTGCCTATTATGCAAGTAGTTAAGAAAGCGGGATGAATCTGAAGACCATTTTGAAAAGGATTTGACTGCTCGCTGGCAAAGAGATCCGTCGAAAGCATCACAGTTACCAATTGTAATGGTACAAAATTAATGTCAAAATCGTCGCGTATCTTACTGTTATCAAAGTATAATGTCAAATGATTTTCTGCAATTACGAAAACCATTTCCCTACATCTTCTTTGGTTATAGTTTTTCCCTATAGTTTGTTGGTACCTTATCTTGAATCTACGTTGGCAAGACAGTATCCATCCATCCAGCGTGGGCCTGCTGGGTATTGTTTGGCACGTGGATACTGTAACGCCACAGCAGATCTTCTTGGAGATTACGCTTCCCCTTCATGCTGTTTTTAAGCCCAGTCAGCACTACTGGGTATTGCAGTCAACCTTTCTTTAGTATTCGAGTTTGGTTGTAAATACTAGTACCATTACAAGGTGTTACCATTCTAGTGATCATTTTCAATTAGTATTCAGCACTTGAAGATGACAGCGGTAAGTGTTCAACACTCTCAGGGGATGATATATCTTCATTATTTTATAACGAGTTGAAAACGTTATCAAAGAGTCTTAAACCTTGTGAAAATGATTTTGAAAATGAAGAAAAATTGGCAGAACGAGCTGTGACATACACTGTCCTTGATAATTTTATTCCTATCACTGACTTCTACGTAATCTTATTTGTACACGTTTTGTGTGATCAATCTTTAAAGACTTGCAAAGATTTAAATAACCTAAGTTCGCGGGGATTTAATTTCGCGGTATCGAGACATGGGACTTTTTGCTGTGGTTTTAAGTTCGCGGTAGCACAATGCACTGCAGTCTCTTACTGCTATGGAAAATGTGGTTTTAAGCTCGCGGTGAAGTGCGCGGCCACCGCGAAAACCGCGAACATTTAACCACCGCGAAAGTTTCTGCATTTACAGTACTCTACAATGCAAATTGCACATATATGTACACATCTCTGGTAGACCAACAGCTGGGTTCCAGCAATGGCATTTTGGGATTGTTCTACCTGGTATACTAGTATACTGGCATACATGTTACTAATGAAGTCATCCGTTTTCTTCAAGAAATCAGATAAAGCAAGGTCACTTGTCTTTAAGTGGCCAATATGTTAGATTCAGGCGGAAGATAAGAAGCTTTATTTTGTCCACCTGCAACGTTTGCAAGTAGTAATTCATCTCAGCTACAAGAAGATTGGTAATGACAAGATAAATGATAGATGGAACTAACGGGTTGTTTGTTTGTTGAAAACATACCGACTGGGATACTCGTTGACAAGGGGAGACTTTGCCGCCCTCTCTCGGGACAAGTCAACGTCTCAGTGCAGATCGATCTGTTATGTCGTTACGGAGAACTGTGCCACGGAAACACGGCTCTGCGATGGAAGCAGAGATACTGATGGGAAGGACGATAGTGGGCACTCATCTGATAATGATATGGTGGATACTGGGGTATCAGGCGCTATTCTCTTGCACCAGACAATGTACATGTAATTAGAAGTGGGTGTGGAAAATATTCTGTTGAAAACAGTACCACACTGTTTGCAAAAAGTTTATCAACTCTTGATCAATCCTTAATTCTCCAACTGGTCTGTTTTCTCTTGATTTGTATAACTTTAAAAAAAGTCCTAGTTCTCGTTGGTAGTGATAAATAACAATGCAAAGAGAAATTACAATCCCTTTTTACCTGCATGTATGCAGGTATGGTTTTGATGCTGGTGGAAACTTTTCGGTAGCCGGGGATGTAGGGCGCTGTATCTCGTGAACGGATGGTGCGAGCACGACGATTTTTGGTACGTGGGTTGGGGGTGGTAGCCTGACACTCAGGTGTGATTTTGGGCCTCCTGGCGCTTGACCTTGACATTGAAGGTGGCATTTTTGGTGTTTTGGGGGCACTTTTGGCGCTGTGTGTCCGGAACGATACGCGCGATTGCGACGATTTTTGGTGCATGGGTGGGGGGTTGTTGCCTGTTGCCTAGGATTGACTTTGGGCCTTGTCGCGTTTGAACTTGACCCGGCAGGTCGAATTTTGTGTCCGGGAGGGGTATTTCCGGAGTTATATCTTCTGAACGGCTGGTGCTGGCGCGATGATATTTGGCACATGTGTCGGCGGTGGCTGAATAATGCTCAATTTTGATTTTGGCGCCCTTGGTGCTTGAACTTGACATTTTAGGTTACCTTTTGTGCGGGCACGGGGCGTGCGCTGTATCTCCGGAACGCAAGGTGCCATTGTGTTGCCATTTGATACGTGAGTTGTTTGTGGTGTCCTGGTGGTCAGGTTTGATTTTGGGCCTCCTAGTGCTTGAACTTGATACTGTATAGGTTGACCCTGTTTTAGTGTGGTTGGGGCATCCTCCCAATATCTGCTTGGTTTTAAAAACAGATTATGGTTGGGTGTAGAACCATCATCTGGCCTGGGCCACCTTCAATGTATCAGGTTACTTAGTGGCACTGACAGTTTGCCAGATGACGGGAGTGTGCCAGATTATATATCTGTTGGTCAGGTATAATTGGAGTTTGCTTATTACTCTTTGTGGTGTTTCTAGAGCTGTATAGTACTGAGTTTTAAGTTCCGGTACAAGTTCCTTTACCCTGTTGGCAATCATGGTTGAACTTGAACTTAAACAGAAGAAGATGCAATTTTCTAATGTGGAGGAGAACTGTATAGAGTGTGGGCATAAGAGAAAGGTATGTGTATGATTTGTCCTGTGTTTCTTTTTGTTTCTTTGGTAATGCCATTTCCAATTCCATACTGTATACAGGTAATTTGTTGTTTTGGGCTAGTCATATTCGCTTGGTTTTTGGGCCTGCTTAATCTATGGTACAGGCAGGGTTAAGTGGTGGAGGCTTAGCTTTGTTCTGTTTTAAATTCAGTATCGTTTGTTGCATTTTGTCGCGGCAAATATATGATGAAATTCCCCTTCTAAGCAACTGCTCATTGGTTTGTGGGGATGTTTGCTGAGTGTTTGCTTTGACTACAACAGCTTCTGAACTTTTCAAAGCTTCCATTGCCAGCAGCTTGCCATCTATAAATGGGATTGACAAGGACATTTTTCATAGTAAATCATGCTGTTAAATTTGGCTTAGATACTACAGGAGATTTAGGTTTGGGTTGGATGGATTGAATGAAAATATCATACCACCCTGGGGACTAACTGTTGCTGCTGCATGGGGGCTACCACTATTCATGTTGTCTAATGTCTATGGAACTACAGATAAAAGTATCATTGGTCAAATTATGCGAGTAACATTCCGATGTCAAGTGAATAACACCCCAGAAATAAATCTTTGATGAATATCATTGGAAGAACACAAACCAAGGAGACTTAGCAGCTGCATTAGGTCAGTACATTGAAATAGGAAGATATTAGTATATCATGTGACAGAGTAACTACATGTGCATGGGCCATCTGAGACAAAAAAAGGTAGCGTCTCAACAACTTCAAAGTACTGTGGTTGGTTACATACTTAAGAAATCCAAAATAAGTAATGTTCATCCCTGTCCAAACTTACAAATTCAGAAAATGGAATTTCAGAGTCAGACTTTTGCATGGTGCACAACCAACACAGTAAAAAGCTCATTTTTCCAACCACGTACCACAGACAAAAAGGCAAAAATACACAATAGGTCTACAGAAACCCAATACATTTCATGCAGGCCTGAGGTCTACGAACTCTTGTTAATTCAGTGTTTCATTTGGATTTTAGTCACACACACGCTGTCGTGATGTGTCCATTCTCCAGTCGCTCTTTTGTCGTAAAATGTCAATGATGTACATTCCATGACATGCAAGCGGACCAAACAGTGCCAAAATGATAACTGCGCCGATATATCGTACCTCAGGGGGCAGCGCAGATTTCACCGTATCCGATATAAGCCGTTATTTATTGGAGAGTAAACGTCAAACAAAGGCACCTCATAAGTCAGAACTTGATACTGCATACCAGAAACGTGTAAGCAGCATGTTGATCTATGATGTCTTCTCTGAAAGCATATTTCACAGAGTTTACAGTCTACAAATCCAACTACTTAGGCATAAAAAAAAACAATATGTTTCTGGATACATAACCGACCCTACCAAAAACCTACCGACTAGCCTTTTTAGGTCGACCGCTGGCGCAACACAACATTTTCCTAAGCCTTATCGTAACAATATTTGACAAAATTATCACCGCGGATTTTCTTCAACAGTTTATGATTCGTATGTTACTACACTTTATGATCCTTATTTTAAAACACTTGAGAGAATCTGTTGGGTTTCGAACTCTCTTGAATGGTTTTTCGATTTGATCTTTACTTCGCGTGAACGATATTGAGTGGTAGGACTGAGATCTATGCTCATAACTCCTACAAACATTGATCAAATCAGTAACACCTCAGTCAAACAGCTCTATTAATACTGAGTTATCCCACCGCTGGGAGCGTGGAGATCTGCTGGTAATGCAGGCTACAAAATAGGTCAGCGTGTTCATGGCTCTTCTTATATGAGGTTAAAGGGCGCAACATATAAAATCATATTTACGGTATATACAGCACCATTCTACTTTGAAAGTATGCATGAAAGCTTTATGGTTTTTGCTATTTGTTTAATTTTACAGTCATTCCAGATTGATAAATGATAATTTTGATTTAATTCATAACTGGAGACGTTAAATAACCCATATCATGAGTAAGCATAGCCTGCGCAACTTGTTCATATAGGTTAGTTTCTTCGTATAGGACCTACAACACTTCAACTGGTTCTGCCCCCCTCCAATACCATGCTAGTAAACGACAGTAAGGTCGCTGGAAATTGGGGAAATATAGATAACATGCCAAACAGATTTAGCTGGGTCGCAAGTAAAATCCCTTGGTCAGCTAGCGCCTCTGGCATGTTGTCTGTCTGTATTTGTCTAATTTCTACTAGTTTTCCATCGACCCTTGGAGCCTGGTAGAGCCTGGTAGAGGCTAATAATTCCACACAGACCTCATACGGACTTGAATATATACGCAAGTGTGAACCCACCCAACATCGCCTTGTCACTAGAGGCTGCGACTGCTGGGTGACCATACATTTAACAAATCGCTTGATAAAGAGCTAGTAGTTTCTGTTTTCTGCGTTTTTTTTGTCTTTTGAATCATGCTTTTACATTTTCTGTGCATCATGTTCCAATTGTGAACTTTACAAGGGTCACACATATCCAACTTGGTCGCTGTACGGTCGCACAGAGATCGCCGTCTGAATGGAGAGGGGTCCTAACCGCCGTAAGTGGGGAATAGTTCACCCCAAACGTGTACTTATCGTGCATAATCCCCCCGAACAGCGCTCACGCCGGATGGGAGACGTGTCATTAGTCTGCAGAGCAGCGGCGAGCAATCGGCATAATTACCGCAGACGGCAAGCCTTTCCATCAAATATTTACAAGCAGCGGACGATAATTGTGCCACCAAAATACCTTTCACCCCAAACAACCCGGGATATGAGGACTGATTACAGCCGAAGACACATAAAGAAGTCGATGCAATCGCTGCTGAGAGTTGCACATACGTATTGAATGCATAGGAAGCACAATGCATAAAAGACAATGTGCTTTTCCTGACATTGCTCGCGGTGGTTGGTAGATTCAACAACCTCCAAATTGACCATCATAGAATAGAGCGACCATGAATGATAATTTAACTTCTTGTTCATCAGACATGGTATTTCAGGAAAGACTTGGCCACTTGTGGTATGCCATAACACGTTAAAACAAACGCTCGAGAAGCCGGCAAAACTACAACTTTTCGCAAGGATTCTTATGCCCTCCTCAGTATGGCATGGGTTTTACCCTTGTTAGCTTGTACAATAGACCTATAAGCTAATTTGGCCTACCTGTCGCATGGTTCCCTTGTATGTTTCCTCGTGTGGAGAAGAAAAGAACAGGCAACGGGTAGAAGAAAGCTTCCTCTCCCGTTGCACGACGCCTTGGCTCCACCGCTAGTCTTCGCGCCCCCCGCTACGAGGCCGCTCCTAGAATGACTGCAGTTCTACACGTATATATCGCTTAAAAGACGCAGCAAACATTCACCTAGATCCATCGTCATGTGACTATCATCGAAAAGACGTACAAACGGATGAGTTCAATCGCAATGAACGCGGTGGAAGACTTGTATGTCTTGCCGAGAACGGTGGATCAGGTGCACCATTACCTCTAACTAGCACGACGAATGTCATCGAGGTGCAACTCTCGCGCACTGCGGGGTGCCGGCTCTGGTCTGATTGGCCAACTTCAAATGAGCAACCTGTCTGGAACCGTTGGTGTATTATTAATGGCATGGCGGGGTTTCTTCTGCTCTTTTAGCTGGAAGGGAAGCAGTTGTATATGTTTAAAACCGAGAAAAGTATAAATGTAATGTTTCCCTTCATCTAAATCTGTTCAACAAGTTTTCCAGTTACATGTATTGACTCATTCTGACAGTCCATTCTAGTAGCATTGAAGAAGACGTGATGAATAAGTATCCGAATATTATCCAGTTACGGATTTAATTGTCTTTGAATAAAGTCTATTGTACATAGTATTAGATAGTGCGATTGCAGCGAACGAAAAATACATATTTGTTAGTACAACACTTTTTATAGCGTCTCTATGATTTTATGACAGGCGATATAGCATATCGAGCACCACCTCTAACCTCTTCCGTGCAGTGTTGTACCTGTATTCAGTATTCCCACGATGTTTTTGCAGACTGAATTATTGAAGAAAGGGCTCAGCGTACGGGTTAGAATACCGACTGAAGTTGAAGTAGACCTGCACCCGATCTGACGGTTCGGCTGCGGAACAAAAAGACACTTTGCAGCGCGGTGAAAGGAACAAAAGTGTGAGGGATATGGACGCCGGTTTCCGTTAAGGCTTCGGTGCTTTGATCCATATTTTATGACCATAAAGGTGTCAAATTACCACTTAGTTTCTTGTTGCTGTGTACCAACATGTGAATGGAAATAATTTTTAAAGATGTCACCCCAAAAACAGCATACGATGAACAATTTGAATATTGGAATTGCTACAGGAACAACATTGTCATTGTTTTCATTCATGTGTTTGCCTTGTTATTTGAAATTCATCGCCTTTCATAACTTCGCAAGAAAGTTAATGGTTTTGACATTGTGACTTCGATGTATAACTTTAATGGTATTCATCATATGTAACACGTTTTCAGCGAACGTGAACAGTTCACAAATTCACTAGAATACAAATGAAATACCAGACTCATCGATGAAAGCAATGCTGAACCTTTTTTTGTCCGTATTGGAGGTCACCATCTATGGTAAACCGATTTCTGATCATGAACTGAAGAAGCTTGTGGTACGATGTTGTGTGTTATGCACTTAAGTCTAATGCCATGTCACCCAGACTGTCTGCCCTTAGCAATTGGACGGACTCGCCACCGCCCAGGTCAACGTAACGGTTCGATCGAAGAAAGTAGGTCATAGTCGCATCTTCCCGTAACCTTTCAGGCGTGCCAGAGAACACCCAAGTACAAGCTTCCTGCATTTGCTGTTCCTTCGTGATTAATTGACAGCCAGCTGGCACGACGAAGCGCACTTAACAGACTTCATTATTAGGCATCTCCTGTTGAAATCTTTATTCAGTACACCACTTCGCAGACTTGAAACAATACAGTCTGAATTATGATGGTATTTACATACCTGCACACACCTTACAGGAAAATCACTATAAAACTTGGTCGGTTGTGTGGCTAAAAATGATTTGTTAGAACACTGCTTACATGTAATAACATGAAAAAGTTTGGACGCATTAATTAGGTTAATAATCTGTACGGACGTAACATTCAATATTTACAGAAACATGTTACAAAGGTAGTCATTCTGAGATTTAGTGCGCATTCAGATATGTATGTCTATGCGTAACAGAGTGTTCATATTGTTGATTGATAAAAAACATCAAAACTCTCAGCTTATCATTGTCTATCGCTTCCATACGCATGTCATACCCTCATCTACTGACATCTTCATTGCGAACAGCTAAGTGACATGAAGCCGATACCATCAGCTGGTATCCCCTGCGATGTATTGGCCATTTGATAAAATCGGTACGAGTTGATCGCATTACTGTGGCCTGATTCTCCCCTGATATTTCCTCTGGGACGTCACAATTTTTCCGTGCTGACATGTATGCTAACTGCAGATTTATCGACCGCCATGTAAATGTTGTGTCCCACTTAAGTTTTAGACGTCTTCATATACTCGTCTCGTATTTCAGAAAGCCATCAATCAAACACAGTCGACAGTTACAGGAACGGGAAAGGCCACATCAAGTTGAATTCTTGGTTTTCACATATTTGCCGGAAATTAATGGGTCAGAAAGATAAACTGAAAATAACATAAGACGTATCCTCTCGGGCACCCACAAGCTACCAAAAGATGCAACAAAGTCAACATAACTGATTATAATTTCAACAAAGCATTTTCAACCACGAATGTATGCATGGAAAACATATAACAACTAAGAAGACTATCTCAATCTGTTGGTGGCTAATATGATTATTTTGGATTGATACTTGACATCAACTCTCATTATTGCACGACGAGCCATAATACTGCCACATCAAAAAATATTGTTACAGAGGCCTTCTCATGATTGTCCTGAACACCCGAAGTCTAATTAGTATATACGTCAGGATTACTGATGCTACATTAGTAATCTCCTTAAATCACTTTAAATTCATGTATGTTTACTTGTGGTTGTATCATGACATCTAGAGGGATTATGAGAGCTGATGCTACATTGCAATTTCTTTTTTTTTCTTCATATAAAAAAGAAGCGGAGAATTTCAGAACCAGTTAACCAAGGAATGAAATTGGTGTGGTCCAAAGTTACTCTAAATGGGCCAACTGCTCCGATCGTATTGATTTATCAAAAAGACATGGTCCGCAGTAGCAGCAGGAAACATAAAGTCAGAATAAAAGGAAAATAACAGAGATAAAGAGAAGCGCTTACATTGATCGGGGAATGACGTCAGTGTGAGAGAAAGTGCTAGGGAAGGCACGTTATAAGGGAAATAGGGTCACACACGGACACACTGGATACCCGAAAAAAGTTAAAGAAGTTAATTTTGTAGGCTATTTTTGGTGCGTCTTTGGCAAATTCATTCCATTAATTTCCACATACTCAGCAATATCACAAGAAAAGTAATCATCTTCAAAGAAAATGATTTATCTATCTACCTATGTCAAATACTAGCTGAGGTATTTCATTAGAAACCTTTTGCTTGTTTGCAAAAGGCATACCCAAAGGTATCATTAGCGCAGCTTTCTTCGTGTTGCGACGTTTTCAGGTTAACAAATGATTCCTTTGAGAGTGTGCCATGAGTGAATACTCATACTTGCCAACCATGCAGTGAACCCAGTCGGCGTGATTTGAAGGAGTAGTGCACAAGTGTTTTAATCATTGTAAGTGGTGCAGTCAAAGGGTGTGCTGGAGGAAAAGTGCACTTAGCCATATTCTACTCTATTTAGGGAGCACATCTGGATCCGCGGATCAAAAATTCCTAGCTACTACTGTACAATACCACCTGTGTGGAGGATAGAGGACCCACACCATTGCGGTAAGAAAGAACAGAAGCTATTTCATTTCCAAATGTTCATTCAACGAAACCGAAAGAATCACTCTGTTTAGAGAAGTCACAAAGTATTATCCCAACTTCCCCACATTGACAGACGTACAGAAAGCCACTTTTCTCTTGAAATCGCAGAACCCACAAATTTTAGAAATATGTGGGGCTTTTCGTCTCCCTCTGCTTCCAAAAAAGAAGTCAAACCCAACCTGTTTAGAAATAGCCAACGCTAGTATTAGATTAGAATATTGTTTATGACTGTCCATTGTCACTATGTGTATACCATGTACTTGCAATTAGCCCTCGGGCACGAACTTGCAAATAAACTTCTTCTATGAACAGGATAAAGTGGAGAGAGTTGAAGAAAGACTCATTGCAGCTTCAGGATGTCCAGGCCACTGCAGCAGGAGAACACAGTGGACTACTACTACTACTCTCCAAGCAGAGGTTAGGCTCCGGCTGTTTTTTTAACGTTTTTTTAGTCGTTTTTATTGGGCTTTCTATTTTGTCATTTGTCTTGAAGTACGCCAGCCAAACTAGGTTTTGACACAGCAAGATATCAAAAAAATAGAAAGCCCGATAAAAATGACTAAAAAAACGTTAAAAAACAGCTGGAGCCTAACCTCTGCTTGGAGAGTATACTACTACTAGGGAACACAACGTGGTACCGTAACAACATTGACTTCAAACTACCAAAGAATATACAAATTAGATAACGTTTACTTGTAGTCCATATGACTTATAAGTATTCTTGTCGTTCAGACGGAGCTACCACAACATGTCCTTGGTGCTGAATTCCAAACTGCTTTGTAAGAGCTCAGTGTAATGGATGCATTCACATGGGTGTCACGAGCCGTTTCAAAACAAATACAAAACAAAACAAAAAAAGAAATATTTTCCTGATAATAAATAATTGCGATTGTCCGTAGAGACGTATTCACAGTACATTTATAAAGACAGTGTCAGTGGGACCTATCTGAACGTTATAGACATTATATAGTTGTTTTATATTTTGTGTAATCTATTTACGAATAATACCAAAACATTCACATTGGTGTTGGTGGACAGGAAACAAGGGAACAAGCTTTAAATAGATGGGTAGCCCTCCCATTTGCCTGTGAACAACATTGGACAAAAGCTAAACCACTGACTACCAACTTCACATCTTATTACATCATTTCTGCCTTACAATCTGGCAGGATTCAACTATGCATCACAAAGTTGCTACCACACAATAAGAACAATTAACAAACAAACGCACCAACTACGTCGATGAAGGTAAGACACCCAGGTATTAAGATAAGCAAGGTAAAAGCTACTTATATAAATTGCAAATTCTTTCCAGTTGCTTGAATAACTGCTACCTTACGTAGACGTACAAACACCAATTATCAAATTCAATTTCTGGGGCACTTTTCTACGTAATTAGATGAAGTAACTCCATTCCATACCAACATTCAAGGATCAAAATATTGATGCCGCAGTGTTGCGAGGACAAAGTGAAGTCTAATTTTTGTGGATTACAATATTTAGGGAATCCTAGCGCGGTGTGTTTCTACGCCGTTTTTAACCACTCAAAGTTTGAAACAATGATGTAAATGTGGGAAAATTGTGCAGTAGATATCAATCTCATACAGATTGCCTTTTCCAGATTTTTTCCACTTTTAATGCTCTAATATTGCTTAGGTTGCCTTTAATATACAGGAAACCTCTTTCATCAGGTAAAATGGGCCATTTTTGCCGTAATGACACCAACAGCCTGATGATATGTGCCGTCCGCAGGGTTGGCATTTCACGGCGGATCAACCGTTGAAGGTTTAATTTCCCAAGTCTGCCTGGCTGCAAAGAACGCGGGGTTTAGGTCGGACGCTTGAGGGATCATAAAAACCTTCACGATATTGACAATTGGATCCCTGTACATAGTGATGGATTGAAGAGTGTTAAGTGCCTGCAAAACGGTAGACCGTGAGACCCAGCGGTTACTAGTAACAAGATTAAGTAGGGTTTAGTTGGGAAGGTACACAGCTGGGCACAGTAGTCGAGCTGAGCACAGCTTAATCTCTGGATGATGACAATATTAATTTTCTAACATCAAATATCTTTCTATACACAATTGTGAAAATGTATGCTGTAGCACTGGCATCCCAGATTCTCCCTCTCTCTTTCTCTCCATCCTTCTCTCTCCCTCCCTCTTTCCCTCCTTCTCTCTCCCTCTCTACCTCTCTGCCCCCTCCTTCTCTCTCCCCTTTCTCCCTCTCCATCTCCCTCCCTCCCTCTCTCTCTACCTCTATGCCTCCCTCCCTCTCTCTCCTTCCCTCTCTCTCTATGGCAGTTTTTCTTTAGACGTCGTAAATATGACTAGCCCTTGTCAAACGTTATTATAGAATGGTTTATTTTCGCTACAAGGTACGAAATATTATTACATTTTCACGACCGTTACGCTTTACCCAGCCCTCAGGGGAAAGTAATTCAAAGCTCGTATACGAAAATTGCCAACATCAGCACAGCCCGTTTCTTATTCGAGTAACGGTTACATGGGTGATATTTATCTTGGCATATATCCCAAACAGCACTCGATTAAAGAGGAAGTCTTATAATTGCTGTGTTTTAAATGTATCTTTTGTCCTGGATGCGCTATGATCTTAATGTATGAGTGCCAGATGATGTTTGACATTGGGACATGGTGGGATCGATTTGGGCCACTTAGCAGTTGATTTGGGAACTGCAGGGGCGTTTCGGCTGAAATTGTTCAATCAGAATAGCTTTTTCTAAACAAAATATCCTACAGGGACTTACAAACATCCTGTGTGAAAATGTACGTAGTCTCGGTGAAAAATGTCGGATCGGTACTACTTTTTACGGAGCAGTACTACAGTTTTTCTGATTTGATAGCTTACGATAGGGGTGATTCATATTCAAAGGATTTTTTCTACCGTTCAAGTACCATAAATGTGTGATGTTACAAAACTCTAGACAATTTGAGGGGGAAACTCCTTGTCTTAAACTACGTTTGGCGTCTTCAATTCCTCTAGACTGTTGAGACAAAATCTGACTCCTCCGCATATTGATCGTAACTTCTTCAAACAACTACGTGTGGATTGCTGGTTTCTAACAATCATGGTACGACGTATTCTTTTTCTTTCATATGAAAAGGCCGCTGGACTCTTCCCGCTTGTTATGTTTGAAGAATATCCCAAGTAGACGTTTGTGTTATATCATTACAAAAGTCTGATAGATAGGTTCCATTAATATGTTAAAACCAGCTCTTCAAATATGATAAATTGCCGACACTGTAACATTTGTCGTTGTGAAAAGAACACGCAAAACGGACCAGGTATTATGACCTTCTCGAAAGAAGGGTTCAGAAGCACCTATTTGATGAATATTGCCTCGCCATCATAGAAAACTTTCGACGAGTTCGGAGTTCTATACGTCGTTATCTCATCATTACAGTGCTCTAAAACCTTACCATGTTGGCATCTGTCCGAGAAAGATATGAATGGTTGTAAGATTACGCCCAGAGGGGGGGAGAGGTTTCTTTTATCGAAGCCAGAGTGATATAGTGAGGGTCTTTGTTTGGTGAGGGTAAGTTGATAACACGTAAAATGCCAACGCTTGCAGACGTATTAGATTGAGAAACTGCTATTTGTCAAGAAGCCAGTCTAACATATATCACCTTTCCTTTGGACTATACTTGGACTTGGGGTTGTATTATTGAGTTAAAATTTGGCACTTTAAAGGTCAATTTCAATGAACCGTGAGCATGGGTGGCCAAACGAAACAATTCACGGTAATTTTGCAACTTTTTAGATAGAAACACATCGTCAAGTGGTGCCAAGAAAAGTTCTTTTGAAATGTCAGCAACAAAATGCCCGGCTTTACCATTGCAACAAACAGGTGTGGATCAGCTGAATGATTTTGCTGCTAAATCTGTCCTTCGCTTCAGGCAAATCATCAACATTTATTTTGGCTTTGAAAGAATGCCTGGCAACCAGTGACAAGTTTGCCTTCTAACCACTACAAGTGTCATCTAAGGACACACATCCGTACCACCCGCACTTATTCATATTCACGTGTTATTACCTCCGGTTAAGAGGTTTTATCTCTGACGTGGGTACAGTTTTTGGCCTGTACTTGTGTGTTCGCGACTATAACTCAAGATCCTTTTGATAGACTTGTACGAATTTTGACATGTTGGTTTCAAAGAAACATGGCAATCTCTGCCTCCCTAGCAGTAGTTTCAGGTACTGCAGCAGTATTACATGTCGCACCCTCTTTATGGAAGTAATGTGGTACAGATGCAGTTCTTTAGCTGACGAATGACCCCGTATGGCAGGAAGAGAGCGGGAATTGATTCAGGGAAGAAGGGAAAGGAAGGGTCACTAAAATGACGATAGCTATGCCTATGGCTAATTAACAAATTTACGAAAACTCTACATTCACGGAAGTATGAGATCGTTGCTTTGCTGTTGGGATAGTTCCTCCTGGCTCATAGCCATCGCTCAGCGTTAAAATACCATAATGTTTCACTGAGTTACGTTAATGTTGTCACGTCCACAAAAGTAGAAATGTTCCAATGTGCTACAGAGAAGAGTTACTAGCTTTATTTTTTTCTCTTGCATTTACTCACAAAAGTCGATAAACCTCACACTTGTCAAGGGTTTGCACTTGTCAAGAGTTTGCCTGAATCCCAAGTTCACAGGACAAGCGCGTCAACATTCAATGCCTTTTGGGCATAGACATCCGTATTTGATGTTACTGAAATCCTACATAAGCGCCTTCCACATGGACCCACAATTACTGCACTAAAAGTTCACCGGACAAACGCGTCACCATTCAATGCCTTTTGGACATAGACGTTCTTTCTTGAGATCCCGCATAACCGTCTTCCATGTGCCCCCACCATTATTAAATTTAGCTGACTACAAGTTCAACAGAAAAATACGTCATCGCTGAATGCCTTTCAGGCATAGACGTTCTTTTGGGTTTACTTATAGTGCCTTGAAATCCCGCTTGGCCATTCCCACACGTCCCAGCGCTACCAGCACGGCAAGGTTCTGTGGAAATGTGTCAGATGCGGATGATAAGATTGACTGCAGCGTTACTGTGCTGTGGTGACGAGGGGCCTTTTTTCTGCCGACTAAACATTACGCGGAATCGGCTGGGTGCTGCCGCGGGTAACGCTACCTTCAATAACGGCGCAGTATGTCGTCCATCTTACAAGGCTTTCAATGGGGTCAAGGAAGCGTAGCTTTAATGTAGTGTCTGAACTATTATTCTTAACTAGGAGGGTAGATGACTTAGAAGGAACACCTGCTAGTGTTCAAAAGGGCGTCGCCTGCAAGAAACTGGCGACGACGGTTTGCGAAATCCATGGGCAGTGATAAAAGTCTTTACGGTTTATGATTATGCTCCGAAATAACAGCTATGACCCTTTATCATGAATCCTCAGGTTTCTGAGAAACCCAAGTGCAAGACAGATTTGTAAATATTATATATTCAAATTGAGGTAAACGCATACGTGTACATTTACTTGGTTTCATTTCCCTTGTCGATTACCTTTAGGAATTGGAATTCGTTATAGCTCAAAGACAAAATAAGAATCTGAAACACATTGGGAAGTGAGGCTACCGATTTAATTTCTGTTATTCTATTGTTCACATTGAGAAGAGTTCTCATTACTTTTTATGATCATGGTCTTTTGTTTTTCGGATTTTAGTTTCAGTTTTGTTGTTCGCCATATGTGTGACATGACTTTCGTTGTGTTAGAATATTAACGTTATTGTCAAAACCAATAAAAAGAATAAAAAGAAAGAAGGTTTGGAAAGCACCTCTCCCACCTACCATCTTCTGCACTGCATATACTTGCAAATCTTGGCCTCATTCCAAGCCTACCATCTCCGCAAGGACACATCACGCACGAAGTCAAGGATTGCTCTGCGCATTCGAAGAAATGCACATCTGTCTAACCCATAGTTCGCGTATGACGCACCAAGGGCTTATGCGCTTTAAGTGTTAATGCTTAGATGAATTGCAGCTTGGTTATTAATAAGTACACTGTATGTAGTGCTCCCATGACGATGAGACTTTATTGCCGAGGAAACGATGCAAATATAGGAGCACTCTGGGTACACGACCAACAGGTTTCACCTAACCCATTTAGGGGAATCCTGATATATCTGTACCTACACTGCTGTAAGCAAAATAGATACTTTCAAAGTAACATAGAGTACTCTCAAAGGAACCTGCTTTAGCCTAGGTACCATCCGGGTAGTTGTTCGCTCCGATGTTCGCTTCTGGAGCAGCAGAAAAGCGACTGTATATGGTGTATGATAAATGTCAGAGCGAGAAGCGACTATATAAAGTGCATAATTAACGCCGGAGCGAACTACTTTCCGGATGGTACTCAGGATAATTCTGCCTGGGATTGCTGGCAGATGCGGTGCACATAAAGGTGATAAACTTTGAATTTAGTAAGATCTTACTATAATGCTCTGCGCGTCTCCTTACTGAGCTGTGACCTGAAATACTGTAACACTTCTTCCTCCTGGGGAGAAATCAACGTCCCGCGCAGCGACAGAAATCATAAATCGGTTCAGAAAATATGGAAAACACATCAATTTTAGACAGACGTGATAAAGCTCGTCGAATTGACGCGCTGACAATAAATGATATGCGTTTTCATCGATCTACATTAATCATGCAAGTTGTTATCAGCACAAAATTATTCTGTAGATAGCCCTGTAAAATAAAGCACGGCAGGCCAACACAATGCAGTAACACTTGTGTTTGAGTTGGTGAGGGCTTTTCTCTTTCAATCTTCATATGAAAAGGCCGTTGGAGTCTTTCCGCAATCAAAATCCTTACAAAATTCATACGAAAAGCAGCATTTGAGAATAAGATAGAATCTTGCCGTACTTTTATTTCAATTTTGTACTTTTCTGTGAAATTACACTGGTGAACACCAAAGCACTAGTCAAGGACGTGGCCCCCAAACTACCAGTAACATCGGTCTGACTTCAAGAAGCTTTGCCTACAATAAGGACCAGTCGGGCCCAGAAGAGACCTCATCATGACCAGTGCCAAGAAAAATAACAAGATAGATAACCTAATCGTGCGTTTTATGGATAGTAAGCCCACCGTCATATCGATTATGTTTAAAAAGAAGTGCTTACTGTAACGCAAAGATCAGTCACGGATAACGACTGCACTGACCTTGTATCGGTTTCTGGTCACAGAACATCCGCTTACTTTTTATAGGTCACCAGATGGATAGTGTTGACTGGCGGCCAGAATAAGGACACACACGGGCTTGGAGAAACAGATACAGAACTTTGGCTAAAGGCCATTTCATAACAGTTGTTCCCAAAGTTCAAATGCTGGTGCATTTATGTGATATTTTTAGAAATCATCAGAGAATAGAAAATCTCATTTCTGTATGGCTTTTCGATTAAAGGCTCGAATCATTATCCTTGGTTCAATTCTTTCTCTTTTCAGTCCTGAATTTTATTACACCCAAACATGCTTTTCTGATTACTTGATCTGCGGAACAGACGGTAACATTCTGTCACGCCCTCTGGCGGAAGCAATAGTAACGACAGCACAAGGGCTTGATCAGAGTGGCAGTCTGCAATCTTCTCCTTCCCCTACTCTTGAACGTTTCCAAAAGAGTGAAAAAAAATATTGCATTTTATTGAACAAAAGAACATGCAAGATCTTCTACTCAGCTATTGATTGCTAAACCTTTGGATAGCATGCTGGATCACATGTATACTATTCTAGACCTACATGTTAACACAATCAACTATTCAAACCCTTGGTTCACTTAGTCTATAGACGTATTTATATTTCAGCCATACCATAGGTATGGTGAAATATATTGTATTCGTAATTATATTGCAATCCATACATAGTAACGGGGGCTGCCCTAAGACGGTTCCCGTCCTAAGACGGCACGGATTTTTTGCTGATCTTATAATCCATAAGTACACCGTGTTTGTTGCCACTGACTATGCATATTACAAAGGTAAATAAATCAAGTCCATGCACACAGCTTCAATTTGCAAGTATTCCAAGTATACTTTAACATATTTACTTCATATTTTTTTTAAACAGAATTCTAACAGTAATGTTGACAGTGCTGAATCACTGCGGTCACCGGCCTCTGCGTATTGGCGGCTCGTGTCGCTAACTATACGAACTCTTTCAAGCAGTCACACAACTGCCATGATACACATAAATAAAGCTCCATAAAACACTATGAATATGGGTTTTCAAATGTTTGTTGATAGAAAAGCAAGCAAAAGGAAGCGACATAAACATTGCCACCATTGTACTCCCAAGGGAGTGTGGCCGTGAAGGTGGCAGACTAGAGAACGCTCCAAAGATTTATTTGACTGTAACAATTGATTCGTGCTGTCTATGAAAATAAGACTTTATAGAGAGATGTAGATGATATTTTCATATAATTAGACAGAGTTTTGTTGATGTTGGCGGTGTCGTTTTTTCGTAATGGATTTTTTAGTCGGGCATTCACAATCAGTGCATTCAGCCCATTGCCCGTTAACACATCAGCTGGATTGTTCTAGGTACAGCCTTTCTCATGGGAGACAAGAAGTACATACAGTCACGATTTAACTGTCAAAAGAAAGCTAAAATACTATACTATTAATTTTTTTCTGTGTACTTAAATTTACCACTTACTTCTGAAGAGAGCAAAATGTAAAAAAAGCGTACCAAGTTAGGCACACTGTCCAGCGTAGCACAAAATTGGAAGGTTACATACACGAAAATGTCTCACAGTGTTTGCCGCTTGTAACACGCAGCGCGAAAGGTTCATGAACCACATGAATGCATTTCTTATTCAAGTATGTTGTTCAAATCTATGTGTAAAAAATTCAGTCATCAAAATTTGACCACTCTCAGGCAACTAGCGATGGAGCGCCATGAGTTTGAGCGCACGAAAAAGCGTACCGTGTTGGGGCACCTCCCGTTATGGGATTGCAATATACTGTTTTTTCTTTGTCTCTCCTCCTGTCAAATCTTCAAATGGGAATAACTTTTTTATTTTTCGACCAAATGACCTGAAATTTGGCAAGGTGGTAGAAATAGCAAATACCCCCAGACGTTTTTTTCACTTTCTTGATAAAGGCCTTAGAATTTATGATATTTAGGGTTTTTGGTCATTCTTAGATAAAATATGTATATTTTGGGCCCCTGCGCCCTGGTATTACAAGCTAATGACCTGAAATTTGGTACAGAGGTGCATTGGACGTATGAGCACAGAAAACCATTAACACCTTTTTCATAGATCACTTCAAAAATTAGTTATTTTAGGGTTTTTGGCCATTTTTGACTAAAAATACAAATTTTTGGCTCCTATGCCCTTGTATTCAAACCAAATGACCTGAAATTTGGTACATAGGTGCGTTTGACATGTGACCACAGAACCCCATCAACGCTTTATTCATTGTGTACTCCAAAAATGAGTTATTTTGGGGTTTTTGGCCATTTTTGACTAAAAATGTATATTTTTTGCTCCTATGCCCTTGTATAGAAACCAAATGACCTGAAATTTGGTACAGAGGTGCATTGAACATATACTCACAGGGCCCCATTGACACTTTCTTCATAGATCACTTCAAAAATTAGTTATTTTGGGATTTTCAGCCATTTTTGACTAAAAATGTATATTTTTGGCTTCTATGACCTTGTATGTAAACCAAATCACCTGAAATTTGGTAGAAAGGTAAATTGGACATATGCCAACAGGACCCCATCAACACTTTCTTCAAAGAGCACTTATAAAATGAGTTATTTGGGGATTTTTAGCCATTTTTAACTAAAAAATGTATATTTTTGGCTACTATGCCCTTATATTGAAACCAAATGACCTAAAATTCGGTATGAAGGTGTGTACTTCTGTGTGTACCACAGTACTTCATTTTCCCTTTGACGAACATTACTTCAAATTGTTGAATTTTGGGATTTTTTCAAGGATGAAGATGGATTGCAATATGCTGTATTTGCTCCCAAGCAAATGTCGGCCTTTCTAGTGTTTCTTTCTTTCTTTCTTTCTTTCTTTCTTTCTCCTGTCAAATCTTCAGAACACGGTATCTCCGTTGTTCCTCAACCGAATGACTTGAAATTTGGCACAAGGGTAGAGTGGGCCAATACCCTCGGACTTTTTTTTTCATTTTTCCCATATCTGTCTCTTAAATGATTTTATTAAGGTTTTTGGGTCATCTTAAGACCAAAACGGTATATTTTGGCCCCCTGTACACTGGTCTTACAATGGAATGGCCTGAAATTTGGTGTAGATAGGCATTAGATAGTTGGTAAAATGATCCAAGTAAAAGTTTTGACATAAACTACTTTAAAATGATTAATTTTGGCACTTTTCTGAGGGGAAATTTGTTTTCTTTTGGCCTCCTGACGTGACCTTCCGTGACCCCGCACGGAGCCCACACCTGTGCGCGAAGAGGGCGAAGGCTAATTAATATTCATAAGCGGGGCCTCACGATTCCATATATACTGCAGTGTTCCCGCCAGAATTTTTTACAGCGTCGGCACACGGGGCCCGGGGTCCACCGAAGAACGCCGAAGGCCCCGGCCCGGCAGGGTCCAGGGGCAGAGCCCCGTTGGGGGAAACTCTTGCACTTTGGGCTATTCAGAAGGCTTATTGTATCAGTTTTTAGGGGCATTTCTGTGATGCGATGGTATATTTTCCCTGCGCTGTTAGCTCCGTACGTTTTTAGAAGGTTCCGTTTATCACAGAACTGCTGTTGTTTAAGAAATCTCACGGACTTATGCTTACAAACACGTAAATTGCTAACTTTCAACCAGCGCTTTACTATATACAGTAAATTTCAGCACTTTTCTGAGGGAAATTGGTTTTCTTTCTGCCTTTTGCCGTGACGTCACCCTGCAGAGCCCCGCACGTGAAAGTTAAATGAATTTAATGAGCCAGCCAATCAGCGAAAAGGAAGACGAAGTCTAATTAATATTCAATAGCGGGGCCTTCCAACCCCGTTTATATAGAAACACGTGCATATCTTGACAACACAGCGGACGAATGTCACCTTACGCCCGGTTTTATTATATTTCAGCCATACATAGTATGGTGAAATATATTGTATTCGTAATGTTTCTTCTTTCTTCTTCTTCTTCTTCTTTCTTTCTCCTGTCAAATCTTTAAAGTGATTCATCTCCGCCGTTCCGGGACCGAATGACCTGAAATTTGGCACAGGGGTAGAATGGGCCAATACCTTGATCCTTTTTTCTCATTTTTTTCATATCTGCCTCTAAAATGATTTTATTGAGATTTTTTGGTCAATTTTAGACCAAAACTGTATATTTTGGCCCCTGTACCCTGGTATTACAACCAAATGAGCTGAAATTTGACAGAGATGTGCCTTGATAATGCCCCCATATAAATTCAATAACACTTTTGGTGTACAGTACAACAAAATGCTTATTTTTGCGATTTTTTGACCAATTTTTGACCAAAAAAGGACACTTTTGGCCCCTGTACCCTGGTATTACAACCAAATGAGCTGAAATTTGACAGAGATGTGCCTTGATAATGCCCCCATATAAATTCAATAACAGTTTTGGTGTACAGTACAACAAAATGCTTATTTTTGCGATTTTTTGACCAATTTTTGACCAAAAAAGGACACTTTTGGCTCCTGTACCTTGGTATTGCAACCGAATGAGCTGAAATTTGACACAGATGTGCCTTGATAATCCCTTCATATAAATTCAATAACACTTTTGGTGTACAGTGCAACAAAATGCTTATTTTTGCTATTTTTGGCCAATTTTTGACCAAAAAAGGACACTTTTGGCTCCTGTACCCTGGTATTACAATTAAATGACCTGAAATTTGGTATAGATAGGCATTAGATACTTGGTAACAAGATTCAAGTAAAATTATTGACATAAACAACTTTAAAATGATTAATTTTGGCACTTTTCTGAGGGGAAATTTGTTTTCTTTTGGCCTCCTGACGTGACCTTCCGTGACCCCGCACAGAGCCACACCTGTGCGCATCAGCCGGAGAGTTAATTGAATCAAAGACCTAGCCAATCAGCGAAGAGGAGGCCAAAGGCTAATTAATATTCATAAGCGGGGCCTCATGATCCCGTATATAGCAGTGTTCCCGCCAGGGGGAGCGAAGCCCGCCTAAGGCTCTCGCATTTTAGACTATTCAGAAGGCTTTATATTGTATCAGTTCTTAGGGGCATATCTATGATAATCGCAGCAGTCACTTAACTTCTCTTCAGGAGTTTAGCGTAACACTGTTTCAGGTCAAACCGTCAAAGGCAACTAAAAACAAACTTTAACGTTACTGAGTTCAACAGTACTTATAACTTGTTATCCGAAGTTGAAACGCTAGCGATGGTATTTTCGCTGCGCTGTTAGCTCCGTGCGACTGTTGTTGACGGTCTTATAACGGTATATTTTGCACCCCTGTACCCTGGTATGAGTAACATTTGGTATAGATAGGCATAATATAGTTGGTAAAATGATCCAAGTAAAATTTTTGGCATAAAGTACTGTAAAAGGCTTAATTACAGCACTTTTTTAGGGGAAATTGGTTTTCTTTCGTTCTCCATGCCGTGACCTTTCGGACGTTCACCCCACAGAGCCGACATCTGCACCTGCGTCTAGCCGGCAGGAAGAGTTAATTCAATTAATGGTTCAGCCAATCAGCGAAGAGGAAAGCGAAGGCAAATTAATATTCATAAGCGTGACCACACAATACGTTAACTTGAAGACTCTACCATAGGGCCATATCTACGATAATCGTAGCAGTCTTACCTCAGGCCACAAATAGATTCCGAATGTCCCTGGCGGGGTCCAGGGGCAGGGCCACTGTGGGGGGGACCCAGGTGGGCGAAGCCCCCCCGGAAGCTCTTGCATTTTAGACTATTGAGAAGGCTTCTTTTATCAGTTTTTTAGGGCCATATCTACGATAATCGTAGCAGTCACTTACTTCTCTTCAGCAGTTTGACTTTAAAATATTTCGGGTCAAAGCTTCAAAGACAACTAAAACCTCATAAACAACAAACTTTACTTAGCTCAACAGTATACAAAAATATTGTACGGGTTGCCATCCTTAGTTGAAGCGCTTATTTATAGCGCTAGTATCTTCGCTGCGCCGTTAGCCGCCGTGCGACTTTTGTTGACGGTCTGATATCCCTACGTCGCCGCCTCGCTGATATTCCCACGGACATGTTTCAAGAAAAATACCAGCAAAAAACGCTGTTCGGCGTCAAATTCTATTCTATAAAACATGTGGGACTCAGTGTTACAGTCTAAATATTTTGTAGAAGCCATCACTGTAGGAAAGAAGGTCCAAGCAATGTAAAACATCACGTAGCATGAAGTTCGCTGTCAACTGGCCCACAGCACATGACTGTTTGAAACTCTAAGTCTAATCAACAGCCGTGTTTGATTGATAGCCGGCGGTCCTATGATGAAGTCGGCGAAAGGTGCGTTAGTTAGAAAATCTGCGTTTAGTTTTGATACGTAATTATAAGTTAGACAGTGGCGAGAATGATTATTTTCTCATCAATATTTCTCTTCAGAATTATTTGAACTTAATTGTACATCTAAACAACTGGCTTACCTGTGCAATGTTTATATGATTAATGATCAGTGTACTGAAATCATGTGTAACGTATGGCTCCTAGTCAATAGATCAGCATTTTCTCTATAGTGACCACTTGTCTATAGTGGCCACATTTCCTAGTGCTGTTGTTGTTTGGCATAAACTTTGAACATTTAAATTGTAAGTAACTTTAAACTGCCAGAGTTTCAGCCCAATAAAACACTCTCAGCGCCAGGGTATGAACAGACTGACCAGACAGACGAAAATAAATCCTCGAACAAGGTTCAATCGTATCTTCCGGGTCTGGCAGGAAGTTGTTAAACTAAAATAAGAATAGGCTCGATGGCTGATTGCATACAAAGTAAAACAGTTTAACAGTTTTACAGCTTGAAGAAAACAAACGCTCCTACAGTACCTGCACCTGCTTGATAATTATTAAATCGTATGCCCTACTTGAATAAAAAAAGTTCACTGCAATAATAAATGTACCCACATCACAAGGAGCTTATACTTTTTTAAACTTACACCTAGTTATCGTACTGAAAATTGTTAATGACATTTTACATGAAGTCATTCAACAATTTTCAGTCATGATGAAAATTTTCTGAATGGAAGGTGTGATTATTGTCATTTTCTGAAAAATAGAAGCAAGCTCTGTTTTTACCTGGAATCAATTCACAATACCAGTCCACTTTGGGGGATAATGTACTGTTAAGAGGATGTTCCATTTTTGCGCAGGGGTGATTTGGAACAGTCCAATGTTGCGTGGGAAGGGGTATGGCTGAAATATGCTGTATTTGCTCTTAAGCAAATGTCGGCCTTTCTAGTATATTATAGTGATTCCTTTGTTGTGAAGTGTCAAAACAACTCTTGTTTTGATCATCGCCCATTCACAAGTTTTTGCAGACAATGCTGACTGGAAAAGTGATGCCACTTGGCACAAAAGTCTGAATTTTCATTAATCAGCAAAACTAACCAAAAAAAAGAGGGAAGAAACACACTAAATTTCAAAAGTAGTATAGTGGAGCTGGGCTAGGAGTATAGTGGAGGGCTTCCGTTATTCCATCCTCTGGGGAGGACTCTGCATTTTGATTGTGATTCAAGAAATGTTATTTCCCCACAATGTATCAACCTGATGAACCTACATGTATATGTATTCACATGACAACAGACACATACAACTCATGGCTTCAAACATTGGAAGTAACTTTAATGCAGCCTTCTTCTAGAACCATTTACAATCTCAAAACCTTTTTGATGTGGCATTCTGTTGTTGAATCTGGTCTTCCTATGTCATATTCTTACACTGTCATTGAGAGGAGATATAGAATGGGTTGAGAGTGAATACTGTATGCAAACATCCAGGAGTGCTGACAACATCATGGTCACAGTCTACTGTTCACAAACACAGATGGTCGCTCCACACATCAAGTTGCCTCAGGTATGAAGAACGATGTTGCCACTGCGATGATTTATTCAGTTGTGCCTTCGAAACCCTTTCTGATGGACCGGGCATTCTCACTGTTACCCCAGCTGTAGATGATGTATCCAACCACAAACTCTGCAAGATAGAATTGAAGAAAAGAAAAGAAATTATTTTAAAAATGTCTGTGATGTTCTATTAATAGAAAATACAATGTATTTTCACACACATGAATATGGCTGTTTCTTTTTACAACGATAAATACATTCTATTGCCCTGAAGATAAATGCATTCTTTTTACCAATGCCTGGAATCCATCCTAAGAGCAGCCCTGCATAAGTTGTCACAAATATTCACTATGCAGCATGTATCATTAGCTAGGATTTTAATTATAGGGGGTCCAAATTATTTGGTGAGTCGCAGTAACTGATATAGGCGCCACTATTGTAGGCATCCACCTTCCACGGTGCAGAGTTTTCAAGAAATTCATGCTTGTCAGAGGATCTGCTCCCAAGCCTAGGGGCATCTAGTGCGTCCAATTTCTTATCATTTCTAAAAAAGCGTGTCCAAATGACACAATGATGCACGGATGGCTAAAAGCCTGTCATACACCCTTATGAGTTATGCATGTACTTACGAGGAAAGATTCTGAAAATTCTGTTCTTGGCCCTCCTCAGCATGTTGGGGAACCCCTTGCTGAAGTAGCCAGCGAAGGCTCGCTGCTCTAACGGTGAGATGCTGTACGTGATGATGTGTCTCATCTTGTACAGCTCACCAAAGTGCTTCCCCATGATGAGGCCTACAAAAAAACAATTCAGATATTTTCAAATATGATGTATATTTACATCTATGTACTTTGAATATTTCAACACAAGACTTACACAAACGTCCCCATGATGAAGCCTACATCAGTACATGGTACAGAAAACATTTCGTTCAAATATACGGTGTGTCTTTACGGTCGCATAACACAGTATTTATGGGCGACCCCCGTGGACATAAGTAGATCGGGCACAAAATAGGTCGTCGCAGTTCTTGAAAAGCCATAGGAATTTTTCTGTGCACGTCAGCGAGTCGGAAACTGTGGTGAATAGTAGAGGGATACGTAAGTTTTGAGGCTGTATGAGTTGGGTTACGATGTTTGTTTGGCTGGGTAGAATTTCGCGCACGAATCCGGTTCCCGCTACTTCCGTGTCTCGGCTGCAGTATGGTGACCTCCGCTGGGGATCATTTCAAAGTGTTCTTTCTCAAGTTTCTGGGAAAACGAGCAGGCAAACTTCATCTCATTTTCACATATGTTGTAGATTATACTCTCAACTCCAACATATCGAATTCTTGTTAATTAATTTTGCACCCTGATATATTTTTTGAGTCGTCGAACCACCTCACTTTGGGGTCCTTAACCATGTAATTCCCCATAGGCGAAAAACTGTGTTCTGCTACCTTTCCAACCCTGCCCCCCTCCCCCATCAGAAAAGGTCGCAATGCGTCACTTACATAACGAAGCATCACGCCCAAATTCAACCAAATATGCGTTCAAAATGAACTTCTACACACTCTTGAACAACAACAAAATGTCACAGCCTGCTAATATACGCCACAAACCTGATATTTTCCCCGATATAGACCAATTTCTGGAGTTTTCTCGTTCGTCCTCCCGGTCTGACCTCCGGACGGCTGTGGTGACGTCACTCCGGCAAGGCGTCACGGGAAATTAGGGATGTACCACTACTGTGGGGTGGCAGTGTTGTAAAGGAAAACACCAGTCAAATAAAATTCATATACTGGACCGATGTTATTGAAGTTATTAAAACTACCCATGGATTATGCAAAGTTATGAATGTGCAAAGTTCCATTTACTGTAGACACCACCACCAATCTTAACTAAAATGTACGGTCCCTGTGTCAAACAAGGTCACCCAGTACTAACAGGGCAGCAAAATACACAACGTAGAAATAACTAGTCAATTTTCGTGATTTTACAGAATAATGCTTCATAAAAATTTTGATTATAGACTAAGTATTGTTATATTGAGGACAATAGGCATATATTTCCTTTATGTGGGAATTTTATGTCCGAAAGTGAATTTAACATACTAGATATACGTGCCGTCGCTCTTCATTTCGCATTGATGGCGTCGCAGGTTTTATTTTCGTTCGGGAAGGAGTGTCCTTGGTAAGGACAGTATTTCGACCATCCTCGGCGTCTTGTCTCGTCTCATGAGAGCATCAGGAGGAGGATGAGAAGCAGGAGTAACTCCGGGGTCCGTCTGGACTACTACCAGCACCTCGTGCACAAAACTATCCTCATTCACCAGGTAGGACGTCGACTGGAAAAAACACACACACACTCCATCACATGATGTCAACTTTAACCAAAATAGTCATCATCCAGATCCAGAAAGGACATCTCACTAATGTGTGCAACTTGACTAAGTCTTATATAGACATATAACCGATCCGTGCGGTTTATTTCATTCGTTCACATTTTGGGATTGTCTGTACGATGAAAATAGATTACATGAATTTCCCCTGATGGGCAAAGCTTGATTCTAGATCTAAGACAATTACCGGATGATACCTGATTTTTCCAGTAATATAATTAACAGCATGACATTGCATGTATGCTGTCAGCGACAAGTAGCAGGCTAGTACTCCTCTAGCTTTTTACTTAGCAAACTATTGATGACTATATAAAGATGATGAACAATTTGCAGCCTTGAGATTCTTGTCAAAGAAGTCACAAATCATTAATCTGGCTAGATGCAAATCTGTGATCATGGTTCAGTTGAAATTTTCACCATCACTGGAAGATTGGACTCATATAATTGAGGATAAAATATCCTGGTGAACATGTTTCTGATTTGCTTGTTGATGATTGAATCCTTCCCACTACAAGACAGGTATCCTGCACACATGCCCTAGACACGCCCCTCCCCTCCCCCATGTGATGCCCATATAAGGCATGGGAGGGGCATGTGTGTGTGTAATGCATTGAGATTAAAATGTTTGTACAGAGAAGAGTTTATTTAACACCCAGAGATGTAACATATCCTGTAATGCAAAATTGCAGCTCAGCAGTCAATCAATCCTTCAGACCCGTGATTTGATAACTTGCAAAATCCAATGCCTAATACACAATGTTACATGTATTAATTAAAGTTATTGTTTTGTTTTATTTCTAGAACATCATGAAGCTTGTAAGAAAAAAAAAAACCCATCCAGTTTTATAACATTACAAACCTGTTTCAGTTGTAAAGGTACTTTTCATGTTCCTCTTTCAGAATCCTGCGACTGGTTTGCTGCCATCCAGTTACAGTGTCAAGGTTGATGATATTATGGCTTGTCATGCAACTTCTAGTACTCATTGAATGAAAGAAGCAATGATTGAACTTTTCATTGGAATGATATTTATGAATACAATCCCCTTTCTGGCTGCAATTTAATGGCAATTCACCATCTCCTCTCTTTGCAGCATGGCTGTATGATTTTGCAATCAGTACTGTGTGATGCTGGATGATGAAGTGAATAGGAAATGAACATCAATTGTATTATTTCTATCATTGTCTATGATTTATTTCCTATATATTTACAGCATTTTTGTAATTACACATCTATCCAAGAAATGTTACTAATGAGCAGATAGCACAAATATAAAGACTAGAAAGAAATGTAATTTGGTGTAAAGATAGGTCTTACATTACTACATATGCATTATGCAGGGCTGTCTCCAGCATTGATCTTTTTCCATCCCACTCGTTGGGACGTTCATGTTGTTAAGTTTTAAGCAAGAATACATTTTCATCAATTTCATAATCATATCATAAAGCTCAGATTTGCAGGATGGACAGGGTAGAATTTTGTCCATCCCAACAAGCAAAATTCCATCCTGTTTGTGATGGAGGCAGCCCTGGCATTGCAATGTACAATGTAGTAGGTACTTATATACATGTGTAGATGTAATTACAAGAAAGCATCTGAGGGGACCAGTGATTTTATGTTCCTCCTATTACAGCTGGAGAGCAAGGGAATGACATGTGACATCACATGTGTCTACTCTAGTGCTATCAGATCGACATGTGGCTTCTGTTTGCTTAGTTGGCTACACCCCTCATTTCTGTTTCTCTCCTGTCACTAATGGAATCTCTCTTACAAATCAATGTAGCACCAACTTTAGAATGTAGTAAAAGTGAAACATGGAATGCAATTCCTGATATCTATATTTTTCACTCTCACTTGTACTTGCAATTAGTCAGCGGGCATGTATTTGCAATAAACGTTTTATATCATTGATGGTGAAAGAAGATTGAATGCAGCACGGAGAAAAACACATAAGCATGTGATACTTATAGAAATTGCCACTGGAGTACAGTATTGTATCGGTATAACTCAGGGTTGCCACTGGAGTACAGGACTTTCTCCAACATCCATCTAAGGATGGAATTTTGCTGCTGGGAATGGAAAAGATTTCAAACATTCTGTCCCACTTTCAGAAAATTAGAATGAAT
>NC_049985.1:5714928-5720110 GCF_000003815.2 Branchiostoma floridae | reverse complement strand
AGTATAGACCAGAACCATGCGTGGGTGCGGGACAACCTGTACTGCATCATGGCGGTGTGGGGGCTGTCGCTGGCGTACAGGAAGACTGCAGACATGGACGAGGATCGAGCCAAGGCTTACGAGCTAGAGCAGAGCGTGGTCAAACTGATGAGGGGACTGCTGCAGTGCATGATGAGACAGGTCAGGGGTCAACTTTGTTCTTAATGTTCTTATGTTTACCCTCAGAAGGGAAATACTGTAAATGCATTTAATTTTGCGGTAGCGGGAAAAGGGACTTTTCGTAGTGTACCATAATAGAAAAATTTTTGCTTTTACAGTATTGCTTTTGCTCCGTTTCTTCCTCTTCTCTTCAGAACAAAAACAGACAGCTGTCACCATGGTTACTGGAGGTGTGTCAGACACCCTGTAAGGTTTGATAACATCATGTAGCAACTGGCATGTATAAGGGAGATTAAATTGGCAAAACAATTGCCAGCAGAATATGGGTTATGGGAGGAGAGCAGTGACAATCACCAATGATATATACAATGTCTCTGAGATAATCAAAAGGAAGTATGACTTTATTTAACCCTCATCTTTTCACAGGTGGACAAACTGGAGAAGTTCAAGTACACGCAGGCCACCACGGACGCCCTGCACGCCAAGTACAACATCACCACCTGTGGAACTGTGGTGGGAGACAAGGAGTGGGGACATCTGCAGATAGATGCCACCTCCCTCTACATCCTCATGCTGGCCCAGATGACAGCGTCTGGTATGTATAACTTCATCTGTAGGGCTCGAAATGTAACCTGTACATGACTGTTACCCACAGTTATGAATTACAATACATAGACAAGCCTTCAACTATTGTTTTGTTGGATTAAAAGGGAAAGGACATGTGTCAAAGAGGGTATCTTAAAAGGAATGTTAGATATTTTTATCCACAGTGTACATTCTGTATGTAAGATGTTGGCAGATGATATTACTGATCATAAGTGGCATTTTTGAAACTAGATCTATATGACAGCAATGATACATGTACATAGACCTTTTTTTTTTTCTTCCAGGTTTGCAGATAATTTTTACCCTGGATGAAGTGGCCTTCATTCAAAACTTGGTCTTCTATGTAGAGTCTGCTTATAGAACTCCTGTAAGTATGGCTATACTTGATCCATTGTAATATGAGTTCTCAGTTACATGTATGTGTCACAGGGGAGATTGGAATCCAGGGGGATTCGGAATCCTCCTAGGGGAGATTGGAATTCCAATCTCCCCTAGGGGAGATGGGAATTCTAATCTGTCCTAGGAGAATCTGGAATTCTCCTAGGGGAAATTGGAATTCCAATCTCCCCTAGGAGAGATTGGAATCCTTCTGGCTTGTGAGATGGAAATGAGCTCTTATGTATCGAGTCACTAACTTATAATGGCATATGCAAATCTAGCTGATTTACATATTAGTGATATTTGCATACGACCATAATGGGTTAGTGACTCAATGTTCTCAACCAGCTTTTCCAGTTACCTATGTTGCATTGTTTTTTTTAATTGTTGCTTTTGGTCTTTTTTTCTGCCAGTTTCTTCGTATAAAGTTACTTATCTGAATTTCTGGTAAAGTCAAAGATTGTCCTGGTACAATTCTGGATTCTCCTCTATTACTGAATGTTTGAAAATGTTAAGTTTAATGAGCTATAGTATAGCATAATTTGCTATTTTACACTGCAGAGAAGTATTCTTAACCTTTAATTGTCAAAAATGTTAGATATGAAGTGTAAGATATAATCACCAGGTGTATTTTGCCAGCCAGTAGGTACCCATTATGAGTAATGAGGCTGATTAACGTGGTCGAGGCACCTCCTCGAGCACGGGACCCCCGTTTTACGTCCCTCCCGGAAGACGATTTCGTGGAAAGCTTCGTGAGGCTATAGCAATCCGGACGTCCTTGGTTGGTCTCCCATCCAAGCACTGTCCGGACCGTCGCGTTGCTTAACTTCCGAGATCGAGGGATCGGGTGTACCAACGCGCCACGCTTTATTGTTAGAAAAATGACATATCCTTTGTTGCATTGTTCGAAACTTTGAAGCCACTCCTGGCAGATTCAAAGAATGTCCTGATATAATTCTAATCTCCCCTAGGGGAATTCTGGATTCTCCTAGGAAGGATTGGAATCCCAGTAGAACTCCAGAGAATTCCAATCTCCCCTAGAGGAGATTGGAATTCCAATCTCCCCTAGGAGAATTCCAGATTCCCCTAGGAGAGATTAGAATTCCCATCTCCCCTAGGGGAGATTGGAATTCCAATCTCCCCTAGGGGGATTCCGAATCCCCCTGGATTCCAATCTCCCCTGTGACATATGCATTGGTACCTGTTTACAGTTAGAGTTCCTTACTTACCAGTAATGATCAAAACAATTGAAAGTTACACATGCTACATTATAAGCTACAAAGGATTTAAGTCCAGAATTTGAAGCACAATATGTTTGACTGTTTCCCCCCCAAAATGAACAGGACTATGGCATGTGGGAGAGAGGAGACAAGACCAACCATGGCTGGCCAGAGCTGAATGCTAGCTCTATTGGGATGGCAAAGGTATGTTCAACTGGGAAAAACATATATGTGGACAGAGGAACCTTCTATCATAACAGACACTTACATGTAGTTCTTCTAGTAGCGTAGAAAAGTAATCTGTTTTCAAAGACATTACAGTTTGAAATGAGTATGTATGAAGCACCCACAATTCTATTACTTCTGAGGTAAAGTTGTATTGCAGTTTGTGCTAAAACAAATGAAACATTTGTTGGAAAGTTGGTGCTAATTGGTAAAACTTCATTCCCAAATCTTCATGTGCTTTATTTCTGGTGCCATATATAGGTGTCATACAGTTTCTCATTTGCCCCCAGTTAATCTTTGGGTTGTGTCCAAACAAAGTCTGTAATATTTTCCGTTGAAAGACATCTCAACTAATTATGGGAACTTACTGCTAGTGTTAAGTTATACATATCCTATAACTGATGTTTTTCCTGATGTATATAGGCTTCTCTGGAGGCTATAAAAGAGATGGACCTTTTTGGGTCCAGAGGAGGCCCCGCCTCCATCATACATGTCATGGCTGATGAGATCTCACAGTGTAAGGTCAGTACAACTTATAACTGCTGCAGTATAACAAAGAACAGTAGAGGGCACCTCATCATGTCTTCATTCGTTATTGACTTATCAAAGTGTGCTAGTTTATCTATCAGAACAGATTTCATTTACCATCATCTGCTTTAATGTTTCTATGATTTTTCTTACAAATTCTGTACATGTTCTGAAACATCATTTTAGCTTATCGTAGCATTCTTGAAGTTTGTTACTCTATCCTAGTAACACTTAAACAACTTACCAGTACATTGTTTATAATTGCATTCTGATACTTGCTGTATCAATGTCCTCATCATAATTAATATGCACTGATGCCATCTCTTTTGATTGTCCAACAGGCTATTCTGGAATCCATGCTGCCAAGGGAATCAAAGTCAAAGGTTTGAGAAAAAACACCTCACTGATTAACATATCATATTTCTATTTGATCTTGTTGATTTCTCTTGTCATCTTTTTTTAAAGGAATTATGTATCAAAGAACCATTACTATCTACAGACAGCATGTGTTTGCAAATATTATCATGTTCTTTTTCTTTCTCTGACAGGAAATCGATGCCAGTCTTCTCAGTATCCTGTCGTATCCAGCCTTTGCTGTGGAGGACGTGGATCTCAGCAACCTCACAAAGAATGAGATCATCAGTAAACTAGAGGTGAGGACACATCTCACACATACTGTATCCTCTCTTTTTGTAACATTAGTGTGTATAATAGAGTTGTTGAAGAATTGCAAGGAAAGGAAAACCAGTGGAAAAGATGCACCATTTGGGATACAAAAGAATCAATTTCCAACTGGAGCCCAGCAGGAAGAAGAAGGGGGGGGGGGGACAAGCCACGATTTGGAAGAGCAAGACCTTGCATGAATGGGATACGCTTGGGAGGGGGTGCAACTATTATGGATAATATCTGATAAGAGACTGTGGAAAACAATGACGGCAAAGTGGATGGATGGTTGGATGGAAGAATCCATCCCTATCCTTAAGACCAATGTATTAGTCATATTTCACAGCTTATAATCAGTTTTTGTCTTTGCAGGGTCGTTATGGACTGTCTAGATTCTTACGAGATGGTTATAAGACTCCAATGGAGGTATGACTTTGATTTACATGTACATGTACTTAGTGACAACTGTTGTTTTCAGTATTAAAGTGGATGTTTAGTTGAGGAAACTTTTATTTTGAATTTAATGGACTACTCTACATTGTGTATTCATCACATACATGTACATTGTGTATTTTCCATCCCATGACAATATCCAATTTTCCCCAGGATTCGGGTAGGCTACACTATGAACCCTGGGAGCTGTCTGTGTTTGAGGGGATCGAGTGTGAGTGGCCGCTGTTCTGGACGTACCTGATCCTGGATGGACTGTTCAAGGGAGACAAAGCACAGGTATAGATGCCATGGCCCCATAGAGCTGTGAGTTGTGAAGGCTGAAGAGTTTCGTGAACATTTTGTCAAATCCAGGAGACTGATAGCAGACCCTGATGTTATGCCCTTGGGAAAGGCACTTAACAACTTTTTTTCACCAGACTCGGGTGAAGATGAGTATCTAGCTTCCGTTAGTGACGCTCAGAGCATGTTAAAGAACCTTTGACACATATTATATTACATGTACTGAAAGTGTGGCCGGTCGGAGGGCCAGTTGAGAAAGAGTGACTAGAATGTAAATTATTGTTGTTGTACACTTGCTAGGGTAGTATGCAGACATATATAATATAGTCTAGTGGTTAATGACCCTGCCTATGAACCAAGAAGTCATGAGTTCTAATCCTGGCTGTGTCGCTCATCCCACATGCAAAGGATTTCGCGAGCTAGGTTCCACTGTTCGCTGTAATAGTGGAGAAAAGCTAGGCTAAGCATAATTTCTCCTGCAATGAACCTGTTGAACCTGTGTATAGCATCTCTGTCATGACCAGTGGAAGAGTGCACAATCATATAGCTCAACTGTTCATTTTAATGATTTGAACTACCGGTAAACTCATTTTGAGATCACTTTTAATAATAACCGGTACTCTTGGTCAAATTACGGTGCTGCCTGCCGTCTGCGAGCCTTTGTTCTCTTT
>NC_049985.1:5694582-5709815 GCF_000003815.2 Branchiostoma floridae | reverse complement strand
TGTTAGAGTACAAGGAGAAGCTGGCAGAGGTGATGGTGAAGGGTGAAGATGGCCTGCCCCTCATCCCTGAACTGTACATTGTGGCGCCAGACAAGGTGGATAGGGCTTCTGTGTTATGCCGTGTCTTTCTGATGTTGTGACAAATATGCAGCTGTAGATGAACTGTTAATGTCTATTGTGCAGCAAGTAAAGGGTTATTGTAGATAAGATTGGTGAAGTGTGTCCAGAATATGATGTGGATGAAGGCATCTGAATGAAATAAGTGGGGGATGATGTTGTTCTCAGATGTGGCAATGTATTGTATAAATTCTTGCGTTAGTTTTCTTCTCCTGGCCTCAAAAGTATCTACCTCATGTGAGACAAACATTTGGTTGCACTACCACTCGTTCTATAGTCTAAAACAAAATCCTCAGGGCATTGTTATAGACTACACATAGGTTGCAAACAGTACCCAGGTTATAATGACACCACAGCAGAGCACAATATATGGTGGAACAAGATGTATTGAAAAGATATACTATGTTGGATTTTTTAAAATGCTAACCTCCATGCATCAGGTTGATGCTGAGCGTCAGAACCCGGGCAGTCAGGAGAGGTCACCCGGGGGCAAGATGCCGCACATGTGGAGCCAGTCACTCTACATCCTGGGCTGTCTCATTCAGGAGGTAGGGGGGTACAACTATCACCAAGCTTTATAACCATTTTAGTTCCCCATTGAATGGCTTCTTGTCCTTTGTACAGCTTATAGGATATACTATTAAGGGGGTGAAGTGAACAAATAGACTTTCTTTTCTGGAGAATATAGGGCGTGTGTATTGCTTCTCACTATGAATGCTTAATATATGTGTTATGATAGAAGGAAGATGTTTCTCTGTGACGTTTTTCATGTCTTTTCTATATAGGGATATCTTGCACCTGGAGAAATTGATCCCCTGAACAGACGACTGATTGGACAGCCCAGACCAGACCTGGTTGTCCAAGGTAACACAATTTTTTCCCAGCAAACTACAGAGCACTGGAACAATCTGTACATACACATGTGGCTCTCTTACATGTTCTCAATAGTAGCAGTTTGTCTGTTTTGGCCAATCTGCTTGACATGTGAATATATTGTATAAATGCTGACAGTGTGCAGTACTCTAGCAAAAGAAGAAGAAATAGTCCTCATCTGCAGCAAGCCCAGATTTGGTCTGCTTGATTTAAGTGCCAAATCAAAGAGCTTTTTTTTTTTAATTCATAGTTATTGATAAGCGTTATTTGTCACCACATTGTCCTTGCAGTGTCCATACTGGCAGAAGACCTGTACATCCAGGACCTCCTGAAGGAGCATGGGATAGATGTGCAGACCACTCAGGAGGTGGCCAACATCAGATGCCAGCCTGCCCGCGTCCTCTCACACATCTACCACCATTTAGGTAATGCCTGTTTTTTCTTCAAGTAGTTGCACTTTGTCTTGTTCATTGCAAGCTTTCCTAGCTTCCTTAGTTTTCTTTCCCAGTCTTGTCCCAGTCCTCTATCTTTGAGGGCTGCCCTCAGTAGCTCCAGTAGATTCTATCAACATCTATCTGCATACAAAAATATCATCATAATCCATCCAGAGGTTCTTTAGTTACATCTTTTACATGCAGAGAATTTATTACAGCTCTTTGATTACAGAAACTACAAAATTAATTTAAATGTGTCGGACAACATGTACAAAATGTATTCCTTGCAGATTCCTGCAATGCCTTGCTATATTACTCGTACTATGGTACAATTTTAAACTCTATATCCATACACAAAATAAAGCACTTACCAACAAGCCTTTCTATATGTTACAGATTTGATAGTGCCATGTATAATTTTCTGTTTTTATAATTCAGCCTTTGAAAGATTATGTCTCTTTTCATTGTTTTCCCGCATTTGTTGTGACATTATAAAATTAATGTATGTGCTCAGGCAGTATTCTGTGCTCTCTCGTATCCTGCTCTGCCGCTGCCCCACCATTGCTGTGCCATAGATTAACTTCTCTTCCTTTGTAATTCTGTGCGTTATGTTGTGTCCTGTCGCTGTCCACCCTGGTGTTGATGCTTTTAAAGGTCCAGGTAAATAAAAACACACCCTTCTAAGTTCAGCACCCCTTGCTCTGCTGCACGCAACGTTTGTTTGTTTGTTTGTAATTATTATGTTGTGTATTTGTAGTGGAGTTTTCCAAATCGTTGCTTTGACAAGCACCCCACCTTTCCCCTTTTCGTTTCCTGCGCAATAGAGTTCTTGATTATAACGTTTGTTCACTGTTATCCATGACATAACCTACATTTTGTATGTCTGTCGATATATCCTATGTCTGTTGTTATATCAATTCAAAAGATAATGGTTTAAATGCTCTGAACATTTGCAGATTATCCAGTACTAGTGGATAAAGGAAACCTAGCATAATAACTTCCAGGGGGTTTCCTGTTGTCCAGTTTTTTTTAATTCCCAATTTTGTCTGTGTTGATAGTACACAATGATTCTTGACATTTATTCCCATAAAGTTGCATAACAGTCAACATGTACAATGTACATGTATGTGCCAGACTAGAAATTGCAATCTGTCAGTCATTATCAGTATCACTACTGGCAGGATTAACATTAACAGATTACAACGTACAATGTATCTTGATGATTAATATAACATTTTTTTAAACATTAGAGTCTTAGTCCTTGTCAGTTCCCTTTTTATACCAAAACTAGTACTGTTTCCTGGCTGACCAATTGGTTTGAACAGGATTGACAAAACTAGAATATTGTAGTGCTGACCCAACTTGGTTTGAATCTGCAGGTCAGAATGCGAAGCTGGGTTTATCTGGGCGGCCATCTTACGACATCGGGCTGCTGGGCACTAGTCAGCTGTACACACTGAAGGGGCAGACTTTCGCCTTCACTCCACAGGTGAGCAAGATGGGTCACTGCTCTCCCAAACAATTACAGAATGGAGCATGTTGTTTTGAAATACAGTGGAATCCGCTTTATTGTATCGCCTATTTGTCTGGGCATTTTATCCAATTATCCGGCCTATTCTAGAGTCCGAAGTTGGCTATATGACCAGCTTTAGCGGCATTGGTTGGGGAGGGGTGTAGTTTTGAAAACCAATACGCAAACATAACACACAGACGCTCATAGAGGTTACCACTCTAACGATACGGAACTCCGTTTACAAAACTTTAATCATATGTTCCGATACTGTGCGATTTCTGTGAGATGCTTGATCTAATAAAGAGTTCAAATCAGTGGCTAAATGCACATGTGGAAAAGTACGCTTGACTCGCACAGCCGTGCGTCGGCAATTTGGCGGCATACCAAAGCAAAGACGAACATGGCTCCGCTCGTATGCCGGAGAATATGACGTTACTTTCATAATTTTAAGTTAAAACAACGGTATTGGAGAGTGATAAACTCTTCACCTTCTTGTCTACAACTTGTGTCCACAAATTACTCTGAAATTTACGTCTTTCGCGGTGGAAGACGGAAAAAATTCACGTTCAAAACATTCAAAATGGCGGCGCTTGGGTTGAGATATCCCGCCATTCAATGCGCAAGATAGGTCATTGCGAAATCACACCCCTGTTGCGTTACGTGCGTTGTTGTAAATCTACGTAGCGCAGCCGAAATCAGCTCAATTAATGAGACAGTGGATATGAAAAAAACACATTTTTGTAGGGTAAACCAAGTTTAGACATTGTCTGAAGGGGAAATATGAACTCAAAAGCGTGTTGACGTTCCAATGACGTTCGCCCATCATGCCTTGCGGCAACCTAACAAAATGGCGCCTAACTCCAAATGTTCGCACGCTAGCACAGCGCTATCGGCTAGATTTTCTGTGGAATGAACTTTCTTACGGTCCTTTACATGGCTTTACGCCTTTATACATACATTTACTAGTTACCTTTGGACTCATTTTGTAAGTTTTAGGGCATATTTTACAATTGTTAATTTGTGTGACCTGACGTAATTCTATCCAAAAACCCGAAGTTTGAGACCGTGGGTTATCCAATTCTGCGATGTTCTAAACAATAGAATGAATGGCAAATGTTTTGGGATTTCGTAATTCTATCCGATTACCCGAATTATCCAAAAAGGCGTAATACGAATAATTGGAATCCACTGTACATTAGGGGTCTTACTGTACATTACTTAATATGATTATTGTTGTGAACAGGGTATCGATATGTAAGGCTTACTAATAGGTGAAGGGCACTTACTGTAAGTGCCTCTATGTTTAATACGTTTTTTTAATTTTGGCTGGCAGAAAATGGGGTATTTGTCATTGTTTTAAGTCTAATTTGCCACCATAGTCAGATACTGTACAGTGATGGATATGCTCCGTTTTGATAATGAAGTGTTTGTGTTGAAGTGTTTGTGAAACCACTCAGAAATTCCAAGGATTACAATATTATGTTATCTTATGGTATTGTGTAACAACATGTATAAAGATATACTGTAAAATGCATTTAAGTTTGCAGGGATTTAATTTCACAGTAGCGGAAAAGGGACTTTTCGCGGTGGTTTTAAGTTCGCAGTAGCACCATGCACGGTGGTCTCTTATTGCCATGGATAAATGTTCGTGGTGGTTTTAAGTTAGTGGAGAAGTGGCCACCACAAAAATCACAAATTGAACCACCGCGAAAGTGACTGTATTTACATTTATTGGTATAGTACAAAAAAATGTTAAACTAAAGATATAATGATGCGTATGTTGGTTGTGTAGTTTATAGACCAGCAGCAGTTCTACCTGGCTCTGGATAACGAGCTGCTGGTGGACATGCTGAAGACAGACCTGGCCTACCTGCGCTACAACTGGAGAAACCTGGGCAGACCCACCGTCACCTTTCCTGTCAGTCACAACATGCTAGGTCAGCACTTTTCTCCTGTACATTTCGTATAACATTTCTGGTTGGGAAAGAAAGAAAAATGGTGTGGCAAGACTGTACTCTTTTAAAGGCAGGTACAGTTCGAATTGCAATAAGAGTTCACTGCAACAACACTACGGAAAAGTCTTCATTTCAAACTGGTATAGATCTAATAATGGTAATTCTCGTCCATATTTTCTTGCACACAACTACTTGTACCAGCTAGTATAAATAACGTAAAATTTCTTCAATCTCAAGTCTGTGCATGTAAAGCTAAACTGAGTAAAAAGTAAAAAATAGATTTTCAATGACATAGCACACAGACAACATGAATAACATGTAATTCATAGTATTCTGCAATTCATGTACTTTTAGTTCCTCTGTGTGCATTTTGCAAGACTTTGTTGATAATTCATCTCTGCCAACTTTTGGATGATCAAGAGACATCTACTGCAAGAGAGAGAGCTTCTGCATCAGTAGAAATCATTTCGAGGATTTTATTCTTTGTCTAGTTTGTTGTTTGTGTACAATTGTATAACATTGATTTAAGCTTGTAACAAATGTCCTTGCTAACATCAAACACTTTACTTTGCCGACCGTCCCCAGCTGTGTTAGCGGAGTCACCTGTTATGTTGAAGCTTCAGTCTGGTAATTGTGATGTGGTGCAGTGTCCCATAGAGACATGTGTTACTACTGATCATTTCCACAGATGACAAAGGCCACATTAACACTCATTTACATTGATTTTTTGAAATTGAATCAGTGTACAAGATCAATGTTTTTGTGCTGTGAGTGTGTCTGTATTGGTGTGTGCTCATGTTTTTTTAATGTGTACACTGTGAGATTGGCATGAAGTGAGTGAAAAGATGGCCACAAAGGTCAGGCTTTTTGCCACGAAGCACAGGTCAGAGTTGGTAGTACTAATCATTTGTTAGACATGACAGACAGTCCATTTAAGAGGCTTCTTATTCATAGAAAAGAAATTTGCTGCAAATGAAAGAAATATTGCAACTGAAACAAATTTTGTGATGAAAATTAGTCAATTCACATTTTCTTCTTGTTAGAATTCTGGCAGCCTACCAGGTATATGTAACACAAAATTGATGTTCCAAGCCCAGTTATCTTGGTTACACAACAAACATTTAGCCGTGCAAAGTCAAAGTCTTTTGTAACATAACGATTGTGTTTTTGTTGGCACCAGCCGGGCGAGTCCTCCCCCCTCCCCTGCTGAACTGTTTGCAGAAGCTGCTGGCAGGCTCCATGGATGGAGTAAGGTAGTAGAACAGTTACTGTCCCAGTCTTTGTCATGGCCAGTGCCCATATACAATGTACGTTTGGTATTTGTCAATGTCTTGTGAACAGTATATAGGGACTGTACGACATCACATGTTAAAAAATTCTTCTTGTACTACAAAATTGATATCATTTTGCTGCAAGTAAAATTTTCAGAAAGCTATTACAATGATTCTATCATGCTTATTCGTGTTTTTTTGCGACACATGCAGAACCTGCTTTAAAATTAATGTTTGTTCAAGCCATATTACAACAAGGAAAAGCAGGTGGTGTACATGTGCAGTAATGTACACTCCCTACATTGCTGTTGTCTAACATTGTTGTCTTTACAGGTGTCTGTGTACGACTCATTTATACGTCAGCACATCGCTTACACGTCTCCATCTCTCTTCTTTTTCATCCTCTTGCAAAATAGGTGTCCTCCTCTTCTCTTTGGACACAGCTTCTTTGTGATCCTCCATTCCATTAACGACAACCCAACCTGACTGTGTGGAGTCTAACAGTCTCATCGTAATCCATTAACTCAATGTTAACCCTGAACAGTCTTATGTCCCGGCAGGAACACTACTGTGGCATCCAAAGAACGTTACCACCTTTCTCAGTGACCCCCATCCTCCTCCAAAACATGGATCCCAGTAGGATCAGTTTTGGGTCCCCCTCCACTCATTTTACCTCCTCCATGTTTTGCCCATGTTCATCAGTTGGTGGAGAACTGTCCCCTGCGCTTCTTGCCACCCTCCAAAAGCTGATCAGTGGCTACACCACAGGGGTTGGGTAGGCATCCCTCTTCTATGTTGAGTTGCGGTCCTTTTTAAGCAGGCCTCATAATTATGATTGAATACATTGTTCGTATCCGTTGTTAGCTTGGCTGGCTTTGTAGTTTTTGTGTTCGACGGTTAGCCGTATTTGGTGGTCTGCTTTTTCGTTTTGGCATTGTCTTGCGTGATTTTCCTGGTTGGCGTCACCAAGTCCCAAAGTTTGCAAAATTGTTTTTAGTGCTTATTCAGCTAATGTGCTGTTGCACCCTATAACTCTGTATCTATGCATTGTTTTTGGCATGATAAAACTGCCAGTATATTGTATATTGTGCACTTGAGTATTGGGCCCCTACAAACTAATACTACTTTTTTGACTGAAAATATGTTGTACTACCATAACACATGGTACATGGGATAGAATATCTCATCAACATTCGATTCACTACAATTTGGAGTTTATCATTGCATGTTAAAAATCTACTGCTTTAACTTATATCATTGTCTGCACCAAATTTAATCTTCTAAACATTTTTGAGAGCTTATGATTCGAGATGTCATCCAGAAAAATTAATCAAGATCATTAGCCGTTTTTCGAAGCATGATTCAAATATGCTATGTCTGAGTTGTTCTTTGTTATTTTTCCATTGTCCAAATTGTAGTATAGACAGTAGTAGTTACATCACAGTTAGTGTGGTAATCCAATAGTGTTTAGGCATGTAACACTAGTTTACCTTTATCCCCAAGTCAATCTCTATATTCTGTTGTTTCTAAAACTGGGTATCTAGGGATATTACTAGTAAGTCGACTAATGATGGTTTCAAATTGCAGTATCAAAATATCGCAGTTCGAAACCACCATCCGTCTATTTCATATCCCTATTTGTAAATACCTTGTTTCTAAAAACAATGGACATGTATTGCCCTGCGGATAAAGGTAAACAAGCATTGTCTTTTTCCTGGTGACTGATGAAAGTACTCTGTCTTCGTTGAAAGATGTCCATAGAAGTTAAAGAAGGCCATATCAATTTAATTTCTTGGTTCTCATACTGCCCCACTTTATTTTTGTCTCAATTAAAAAGAAAAACAGCCTGTTCCATCGATTTCTTTTCAAAAGTCCCAGAAACAAGACATTGGATTGGTATGGCCCAGTGCCAATCGTAGTCAGTATGCAGAAATATGTCAAGCTCACTTGAAGGTTAATCATAGTTTGACTTTTTCTTTGCTTACTGTAGATCAGTTACTGAGTCAAGTACAGTAGTGTTTTTTGTGGTTTTTGATTATTCCATAAGAAATTAATATATGACCTTCTTTATTTTGTCTTTAATTTATTTCCAAGACTTTGTGAGGCTCTTCCATGCTCTTTCACTGTGTAAGGAACCATTCTCATCCCCTCTTTTGGTGGCATGGGCTATCCTTTGAAGATCTTCATTATAATTCTAACCCACATAATGATGCCATTGAATGACACTAATTTACTGTTTCCTAACATAATGTTTGGCTTCTTTATATCAATGCTGATCTATTACTACTACTTTATCTTCATGGCTGTTGCTTGTTGCTGTTTCTGCTGTTCCTATGTTGATGTTTATGTTTGATGAAGAAAAAAAAACCGTGTCCCATCCATTCCCTTCATGTGTGTAGTAATAAAATTGCCAGCTTGATTGTATATTATGTCAATTTAGACTTTTCTATCTTATGTCTGCTTGCTTCATTTTCTAGCCTGGCATCCATCCTATTCTAGCTTTTTTTCGCTCCTCTGATCGCTTTCCTCGCCAATTCCCTGCCTTGGACTCGTTAATGATTGGTCAATTGACATTCAAATATTCACTGAAATATATGCAAAAGCTCTGATTGGCTGCAAGTCACATGATCCCCTGTAGTGTCAATTTGAAAGTTTGATCACCGTTACACTGTTTTTGAGAAAGATTTGATACCCCAAATGATTACTGACCCAAGGACCAAATGATTAAATAAGGATAAGTACCACCAGACTTCTCATCAGGGAAGCAATGATCAGAGAAGCAAACTTGAGCTGGAATGTAGGATGGATACTAGTCGCTATTTTAGCCTGGGTACCATCCTCCATATAGTAAGCGCTGGCTCAATCTTTTGGTTTGCCTCTTGATTAGGGTGCTGTCACATAGGTCCCTTAGGGGATTGTCGTACGATTTTGATGCCATAGGATTTTCAAGCAGTCCGTGACAGAATCAACCACTGACATGGATCCAAAACAGCATTTTGTGCTCCAAGACAGTTGAACTTTGAAGAAGAAGTACATTTTGTTCTGTAAAATGCCCCAAAATAGTGACTCTACGGCATTGGCACAACTTATGTGACCCAGAAGCAAAAAGATTGAGCCAGCAGTCACTACTTAGGATGGTGCCCAGGCTAAGATTTTTAAGGTTATTTGTTTTCTGTTTCACAATCAAACCTGTTGTTGATGGTGATCTCATTTCACTCATGCATCTCTCCATATTCAATACAACTCCCTCTGTATCTTACTCTGACAAGGTGGTTTTGTTGGGATCATTTTCAAACCTCACTCTGTCAAATCAGTACCAATCTTAGAACTGACTTTTTGTATGATCATCACATTTGTTAAAAGCTCATGAATATTAAGTGTGACAAACAGCATGGATGTCATGAAGCTCTGATTGGCTAAGGTCATGACTGGAAGCTAGGCAATACCATATTAGGCAGGCTCATTGGTAGTTACCACGGCAACATTGAATCACGAAGCTCTGATTGGCTGAGAGTTTGACTGGAAATCATGTCATACCATTATTAGACAGGTCATTGATGGTTACCATGGCAGCATGGATTTGAAAGGACCAATCAGAATCAGAGTTGGCAGAGTCGGACACAGAGTAAGCTGTACTGACCATACAAAGGGAGGATACATGTAGTTTCATCATTTGACACAAATGCATTTTCCTATGCAGAGCCTTGACCATGGCCTATGCAAATGTACAATATACCTATAAGGAGAGGCTCTGAGAGACTGGGCTGAGGTTTCCACTTTTGTGAGCTTGGATCAGAGAATCGACTTACAGATACATTTTGTCTGATTGGCTGACAGCAGTTTAGAGGTCACACCCACAAAAGTGGAATCCCTATCCTGGTACCCTGGTTTAACAGACTTCTCAAGGTGTATTGTACATTTGTATAAGCTGTGGTCACGGCTCTCCATAGGGAAATGCTTGATAGTTGAAAGTGTAGAAAAATTGTGTTTTTTACACTTTGGAAATTCAGTCTAATAAGATTCTTTAAACATCAAAATGATTCCCTTTTAGCTTAAGACTACAAAATATGATATCTTCTCCCAAGGGATTTCTTCGTCAGTAATTAGTTGTTTTTGTGCAGGATCCACGTTGGGAAGTTGGAAGAGTTCATGTCCACTTCCTGTTTCACCAGTCTGGACTTCCTGTACCTGAGTGAGGAGAGTCCTGTGTCAGATGAAGGTGGGAAGTGGGATTTTGTTACGTTGATGAAGTTTAGACATCCATCTACACCATAAAGCAGTAAGCAACTGGATATGATTCTGGAAACGGTTAGTTGTTTCAGACATCCATCTGGCATCTTTCGTCAGTGACACTGGAGAAATTTTGCTGGGGAGGGTTTTTATGTATATCTTAGCTGTGCATTAATATGCAAACTCCAGCAAGATTTCTCTAGTGTCACTGATGAAAGATGCTGGATGGCTGTCTGAAATGCCTTACCGTTTCCAAAGTAATATCCACTTGCTTGAGTAACTGCTTTTGGTGTGTTATTTCATTACCTCGGAGGTACTGGTGTTCTTGAGTACCCAGTTGGTGTGTTTGCTTGTCTGAACTCATTAGAAACATAAATTTGTGTTACTGACTTAAACAAAGTAGGGAAACATAAATTGTATCAGTCTGGGCAACCTGGCTGAAAATATTTAGAGCACTGACTGTCTTTCTGCTATTGACCTGTGAACAATCATTGAATCTATCCTGTCCAGATGAAGTTACCCAGTACCTGGCCACCCTCCTGTCTCCAACCTTCACCAAGCGTAACCTGCTCTCCACGCCGCGTCTCGGCGCCAAGAGATCGACGTCCCTCAGCAGAAAGGCCTCTTTCCGTGTCCTGGGTTCCGTCAGACGGTCGCGCTCTGTGTTCGTGGATGAACACAACCTTCCAGGTAGGATATTTGTTTCACCGGGGGCAAGAATCTAATAAAGATATGCTTACATTTGTAAGTTTGTTTAGTTCAGAGACTATCTAAACTTAGTTTATACATGTAGATATATGTATAATATGCACTGTATATAAGCTGGTTTGGGGATCCCATGATATGTTTATCATGATATGATTAATCTTTTCAAGGTTAACTCATGTCCACATTTAGTACAGTCCTCATTTTTGTGTGCCTGTCTTTTCCTGTTTTCCCTTTGTGTGTGCATCATCTTTTTCCGTAATCCTACTTTGTATCCCATTATAATAACCCTCCAAAGTGTTGTCAACTCCTCTTTTACACTATTTTGTGTCATTTTTAAAAATGATGCTTCTGTGTGTAATATCATAGCACTGTACACGGTTACACTGTCCCTGTACACTGCCCTTTTCTGTCCACATGTCTGCTGTGCTCTGTAGGACAAATATTACTTCATAGAAAACTCAGTGATTTGGCCGAATGCCAGTCTGATGAGGGAGGTACAGCCGACCATGGCCAGGGTCACGCCGTTTTGCCAGGTCCTTGTGTAGTGACTGCACATGTTAAAGAGCTTCATGCATGTCCATGCTCTTTAATGCAAAATGCAATAATGCCATTTATGTCCATACATGTAATGCTCTTGTCCCTCATTGGCAATTTTTTTTCTTTTTCCTTTTCACATGTTGACACAGATGATGATATCGCTCTCCCATGCGAATTATATTTTTCTCTAGGGAGTTCTCAAGCTACTTCTTGACTTGGGTTCAGTCTTAGTTTTGACAGTAACTTTTAGAATGATTGAACCACCTTTGGAATAATGTAAACCAAGAGTGTCAGTAGCGTAGCCTTCAGGCTGGCAGACACAGAATTGAGAGTTCACAGATTGGATTCCTGGATAGATGTTGGGTTCTTGGGAAAGACACTTTGCACAATGTGTCACCTTTCCTCATTCCTCCCAGGCACATATGGGCTATTTTGGTTGGTAAGGTAAAAAAAGATACACATGGTGGAAGGAGTGGGATAAGCTCCACCTTCCGATACTGTGCCCATGACACATTGGATTAACAGCCACTGCCACTTAAAAGACCTCAAAAAGGCTATATTTTTTCACAGAGGCAAAAAATTGGACTTTTCTTGGAGCAAGGTCCATTTTAGATGTATCATAGAACTGAGTATGTATTGGTAGTTTGTGGAAATAGAGTACGGATTACTGTGGATGCATAACGGTCGACATTATAAGCATTTGCAGCAATGGTATTTGCTCAGTGACATTTTGCAGCATTGCAGACATGTACAGCTTCCAGAGATACAAGTATGTCACATTGTGGCACAGCATGAAATGATGTCACTTGATTTTGCACAGGAGACACTCTATGAGGGACGTCCAACAATGCCATATCATGGAGCGCTTGTAATGCCTATTTTTTTTTACAGCTCCCACCTCTATATAGCCTGTTATGCACCCATTTTCAGCTTGCATCCGCTAATTCTTATGGTACGTTGATGAAGGTTGGACATCCAGGTAAACAATATTTTGAAGACAATTCAATCTCTATTTCACCGGAAATTATTATCAAGATTCAGCAGCCACTTCCATTATTCTTATTCAGCATCACCAGAATGAACAAGTCAACACTAGTTCATGTACATTGTAAGTGGTTGAACATGACAAAGTCACTGACTTGTAAGCATCGTATAGACACTGATATCATGTCAAGAAGAACATCAACATTCCAGTACATGGGACTTCAACCTGCCAAGGGACAGTATCAGTTCCTTTTGTTATGTAATCTCACTAAAGGAATTATCTAAGCATGATTTTCCTATTCATTGACATTTGCGTACACTGTCAGGCAGTATGATTTAGTGACTTTTGTCAATTTCAACTGTCATTTCCAGTCTCATCCCATGAAACGCTATTAGTATTTCATTTCCGAACAGTTCATTGTGGTGATGCTGAAGTAGAGTCTGTGAGGGATATCAGTTTTAGAGATTGTTTTGTCTTTGAATAATTCCCAAATACTGACCGTTGGAAAGCGGACACAAGCTGGAGATGGATGTGTACCAAGCTAGCTGCACTAAGCACACTGTACTAAATGTCTCGTTGTGTTCTCTGCAAATTTGTTACCAAGATATAGCAACTGGCATCGACATATCCTTGCTGGGCTCCACGTCCTCGGCCCTAACTCCCGATCTGGCTTGCTTGGTGGACGATAAGGATGAGATCTTTACCGAGGATAACCAAGCCAAAACAGGCATGGACAATCGCTGCACCACTTGCTCTGCACATTGGTAGCTTTGTAGTCTGCTGCTTGGTGGCCATAGTACAAAGGAAATGGCTTGATTGTAATGAAATAGTGCCTTAGTAATTGTATGTCAAATTTAGGCCTTTATAATATACACAATTTATTACAGTTTAATTGAGCTGCGATGCATGATTGTATGGCTTGTAGCTGCAATTTGTTGCTGCATTGATTACAATCATTTAATTTAGTATCATAAGGAATGAATGAACTTGATTTGCAGGACAATCATAATTATGTAGTAGAATGTATCATACATGTACATGTACATGTATGTAGCATTCATCATTTAGTACATTTTTCCACAATGTGCAATAATATAAGTATTGAGTCATTCTCTACAATTGTATATAAAAGGACCTTAAAAACATTTTGTAGATGTGTCTAACACATTATTTGTTTTTCTTACTTACATTGCAGCTCTCATAATCTATAATATTTCCCCAGCTTATAAGTGATGTTGCATGTTGTTTTGCTATGCTCCAAGACAGGTGGTCTAGTAAAAAGCACTTTGCAGATTTTCACATGATTTTTTTTCACAAGAAATTGTTGGCTTGGCTGTTTAGCTATGCTTACTGTGGGAATCATGTGTAGTCTTCAATTATTGTTTTTTGTTCCCCGTTAATTTTTTGGATGCATTACAATTACGTCAATACAAATGTAGATAGTGACGCCTGATTTTGAATCAATTTTCTCCCTGCTGCCTTACCCTGTGATAGATAGAGATTCGTAGCTAATTTTATCTGTGGCTGATGTGGCTTGCCAGCTTACGATACAATTATCAAGATTATTGTTGTATCATTTTGTATTCTCTTCTCCAGGTATCTCCCCTGCAATGTATGCTAGACTTCTTGGTAACTGTCCTGCCCTCTCTCTTCTGTCTGTCTTTTTGATTTGTGTTGTTTCCATGTGTACTAACCTCTTGTGAGACGTCACATGTCAATGACATTCTTTCCTGTGTAACAGAGATGCATTGTTACCATGGTAACCAATCATTTTTAATCAAATCCTTTGCTTGCTGAATCAGTAAAAAATTTCATTTCAGCGAGCCCTTTAATATAACAGTCATTACAGTTGAAATCAGAAGCCAATACTTTTCATCTGCCTTCATTAACGTTCATCAGTTTTGGTTTATCTCTAATTGCTGGGGAAGTCGTTTATATTTTAGCTGTTTCAAAACACTACAAAATTCTACTTACTGTTCACTTCTCTATAAACTAAGAAATTGAATTGAAAAGAATGAAATAACCTCGTAGTTGTACTGTACTGCTAAGCAGTGCAGTTCCATTTAAAACTACTCTGGCAGTGCCATACTGTCGACTGCAATTTCTTCAGAGGCCCATACTGCAAAGCAGTAACAAAACGTATGATGTACAAAAAAAGTACAATGCCATGTATAGTATCTTAAGTGCTTACCACGAGCTATGAATATGAAGACTTCCACAGCTGTGGCAGGTTAACTATTCTATTCAAGGCTCTAAATTGCCTCCATGAAAGTGCTCCTAAAGTATTGGCTGTATTACATATACCTGTCTGCTTCATATCATAACTAATGAGCTGATTTTTACAATGCCATCGACCACTCTGCTTAACATACATTGTATTTGTAATTTCATGTTGACCTAACAAGACTTTCCCTTCAAGCAGGGTTCTAGCCAGTACCTCTCACTTGACAAGAAACTCATTGCCTAAAACCGACAAGTACTCTGGCCATTCCGTCATCTCGACAGGAACAAATTTGCATCTTCATATATTGAAGAAATAGAGTTAGATCAGATTATGTCAGAATGTAACCTTTGGTTTGCATGAAAAGTTGAACAGACACTCAGAAGAAA
>NC_049985.1:5692656-5694482 GCF_000003815.2 Branchiostoma floridae | reverse complement strand
GAATAAGGATACAAGCCCTACAAGTACACCTGTAATCCTAGAGAAGCTTACAGCTATAGAACATAAAGTCACTACGCTTGAGAATAAACTAGATATACAGATGCAACAGGTGGAAATGTCAAAGTGGAATGATGAGGATAATGAAGTGGGTAACGCAGCCGAGGATGAAGTTAAGTGTCACGACCATGAACCTTGGACAGTAGTCACGAAACGAAAAACGAAAAAGCCTAACCTAGCAGTTATCTTGAAAGAGGCGCTTGATGAGCAGAAAAAAGCGGACATTGAACAAGAAGCTAGAGATCATAACCTCATTATTCATAATATAGACGAGGCAGAACAAGATGATGTAAGGAAATCACAAGACAAGACATTCATAGAAGAGCTGCTGAACGACCAGCTAGAAGTACAGGTAGAAGTGAAGGAGATTCGGCGGTTAGGGAAGAAAGACAAACACCCCGGTAAAGGCCGACCGCTCAAAGTTAGCTTATCCAGAAAAGAGGATAGAGCTGTCATTCTAAGCAAGCTATCTAAGCTGAAAGGAGCAGAAGACAAATTCAAGAAAATCTCTGTATCACCCGATCTTTGTATAAATGATCGGGAAAAGGTCAGGCAAATGGTACAGGAGGCAAAAAACCGGACAGAAACCGAAGGAAAGGGGGAATGGGCCTTTGTAGTCAGGGGCACATTCCCAAAACTAGAAATCAAAAAGATAAGGAACAAAAGAAGAGCCAGTATGGTTCAATACCTCTCTCCACCAGAGGAAGAGAGATAAAGGAAGATAATGGGAAAAGCAAATGCAAGATTGGGGAGAGAAAGGAAAAAACGAAGGCAAGAAATACAAATGAAATGAAACTTGATGTCATGTACACCAACATTGATTGCATCACGAACAAAAAAGCAGAATTCCTCGCCATCATTGATGAGACTCACCCAGACATTATTGTTACCACGGAAACGAAACCAAAGAATCCTAGATTCCACATGACAAAAACTGATCTACACGTTGATGGATACAACTTATTTACTAACGTTGAAGAAGAAGGGGTAAGAGGCATTGCAGTGCACACTAAGAATGATCTGAATGTAATGGAACCTGATACAGTGTTGCTACAAGACTCCGCCTCAGAAGTACAAACCATTGAAATCAAGTTGAAGAACAATGACAAACTCCTACTTATTGCAGTGTACAGGAGTCCAAACTCTACACCGGAGAACAATGAAAAAATCAATACACTGATACGCAATATAAATACCCTGGGATACTCGCATATTCTCATTGTTGGGGACTTTAACCACCCAGAAATACAATGGAGTGAAGGGGCAGGAAACACCCAGTCTAACAAAAACGAGGCATTTAAGTTCCTTGAAGCTACGAACGACGCATACTTGTACCAGCACATCTGTGAAGCAACGAGACATCAACTTAGACAAGAAAGTAATATACTGGACTTATTATTGACTAATGAGGGTGACATGATAAGTGACCTAATCATGAGACCCCCCATCGGCAAGAGCGACCATGTGGTATTAAACTTTAAGGTCAACTGTTATGTAAACAGAACACAATACAAAAATGAGACATGCCAGTACAACAAGGGGGACTATGATAAAATGAGGGAGGAACTGTCACTGGACTGGCAGGAAATTGTAGGCAAGTTGAATGTTGAAGATTGCTGGGAGGTCTTCTCGGGCAAAGTAGCTGAAAGTGCGAACAGAAATGTACCCAAAGTCTCCTCAAGAAAAAAGAAGAGGAAACTATCTTGGAGAGACAGGGAAGTTAATAAAAAAATGAACAAAAAGCAGAAACTTTGGAAGAAATACTGTGA
>NC_049985.1:5677961-5692556 GCF_000003815.2 Branchiostoma floridae | reverse complement strand
ACCAGGTCAGATGGGCCACAAGAAAAGCGGGTCAAAACATATGAAAAGGAGAAAGCGAGAAACATCAAAGGCAATGCCAAAATCTTCTGGAAATATGTAAACTCAAAATCCAAAGTGCGCCAAGGCATTCCAGACTTGGAAGATGGATCCTCAGTGGCACAATCTGATACAGAAAAAGCTGAGTTACTCAACAAGTTTTTTGTAAGCACCTTTACTAAGGAAGACCTACAACACATCCCAATACCAACTGAAAGACACTACAATGAAGAGATAACTGACATTGACATTTGTTTCGAGGAGGTCCAACAAAGATTGAAAAACCTCAACCCAAACAAGGCAATGGGGCCCGACAACGTACACCCTAGAGTGTTAAAGGAATTGGCGGACACCCTGGCGGTTCCACTGCAGATTCTCTATGTCAAGACTGTACAAGAAGGCAAACTCCCCGATGCCTGGAAAACCGCTAATGTCACGCCAATCTACAAAAAAGGTTGTAAGAAATCACCCGGTAACTACCGCCCGGTTAGCCTGACCTCAGTAGTAGGAAAAATTCTGGAAGGGTTGATTAGAGATGCCATTGTCAAGCATATGAAGGTAAACAATCTCTTTACACCACACCAACATGGCTTCTTGCCAGGAAGATCTACTACCACTCAGATGTTGGAGTGCTTAGACGAGTGGACAGAGTGGCTTGACCGAGGAACACCCGTTGACGCGGTCTATCTCGACTTCCGCAAGGCTTTTGATTCAGTACCAATTAAGAGACTATTAGCCAAAATACAAAGCTACGGGATCACGGGAAACCTTTTAAATTGGATTGAATCTTTTTTGTCAGGACGGAGACAGAGAGTCTGTGTCAATGGGGAAAAATCAGAATGGGCCGAAGTAACAAGCGGAGTTCCCCAGGGGAGCGTCCTGGGTCCGGTGCTCTTCACTATATTTGTCAACGACATGCCGGAAATTGTGCAGAGTAAGCTGAAGCTCTTTGCAGACGACACTAAGTTATATAGATCAGTAGTACAAAGGGAAGAATGCAACAAATTGCAGAGGGACCTTCAAGTACTTCAGGACTGGGCAATAAAATGGCAGTTGAGCTTTCATCCCATGAAATGTACAGTAATAAGACTGGGAAAAGGACACCCTGACTACACATACTCAATGTTGGATAATGAGACTCGTACCCTACTGGAATTTACACAACAGGAAAAGGACTTGGGTATCACTGTGGACAAGGAGCTGAGTTTCAGCAAACATATATCCAACATTTGTAATAAGGCAAATCAGATCGCAGGTCTCATATGGAGGACTTTTGCCTATGTAGATAAGGAGGTGTTCTTACTCCTATATAAGTCGCTCATTCGTCCCCAGCTGGAGTATGGGGCTCCTGCATGGTCCCCCTACACATGGAAGCTGGCCCTGGATCTAGAAAGGGTACAGAAGAGAGCAACGAAGAGAGTTCCCGGCCTTAGAAGTCTACCCTATGAAGAGAGACTGAAGGCTCTAAACTTACCTACACTGGTCTATAGGAGACTTAGGGGGGACCTGATAAACACCTACAAGTTCCTACATGGGATATACGACACTTCATGTCCGTTTGAGTTAAATACGAGCACAAGAACAAGGGGTCACTGCCTCCGGATTAAGAGACAAGCGTCGAAAAGTAACAGAAGATCACACTTCTTCTGCATCAGAGTTGTCTCATGGTGGAACAATCTACCAGAGCCGGTGGTGACATCCCCAAGTGTAAACTGCTTTAAGGAAAGACTAGGCAACCACATGAAGAAACACAGCGTGTATTACATCTTTAGAGCTCTGGACGATCCGCAATTACCTGGGATGTCAGTGACTTAGAAAGGAAAGAGCGGCCTAAACTGGAACTGCAGTTCCTACCTGAGCCTGAAGAACTCTACTCTACTCTACTCTACTCTAATGCATTGAACCTTTTGGATGGGGACATAGACTGGCCCTGTGTACTGGTCAGCTGCAGGCATTAGCCTGAAGCATCAAACCGCTTCACATGGAACCCAACATGTCATGAAGACATTGGGGTGACCCATTGTGCTTGTCGGAGAATCCAGACGAGTATTACACTGCTACTAGTACAGCTGCATTACACTACTACTATTGAAAAGCAGTCTGATTTGAGTTTGACCTCTTTTTACCTTTCCCAGGGGTCCAGACTGGGACACCAAGATCAACATGAGAGAGGGTGTGACTGTGGTGATGCTGGTGGGAGAGCTGTACGAGAAGGCGGGGCAGCTCAAGCAGTGGTCCATCGTGCGCCACATGGCAGGCATGCTGAAGAAAAGGGTGGAAGACTTGGCACAGGTTAGTTTGTGCTGATTTAGTCCTTTTTATTACTGATGATGGCAAGTTTTTAACTTTCTAGAATAACACTCAAGATAGTACGTATTAGAAATATTGGTCAGTTTGGCAATGTTACAAACATTTTTTCTGTTTCTCATGATTTCTTGATATCCTCATTTGAAAATGAATGCTTTTATCCATTGGAAGGAAGCATTTTAGATTTGTGACAATGTTTCAAATTACACATGACATTGTACATGTACATGTACATTCTATGTCCACACAATCTAGCAGCAAGGCTGAACATTCTATAAATGAAACAATTCCTGTGGTTGTTCGTTGTTATGCTTCTACATACCACATTGGGATGTCAGTACACAGAAGATGTTTATGTTCACTGTAGTACTTAATAGTTGATTATTGTAACAGTTTTCATTGACAAGCAAAACAGATTCATGGTACATGTGTTATTTGAATCACCACATTTAAACTTCATCAGTGTGTTATGCCATTATATAAGAAAAGCTACCTTGACAGAAGTGTGACTGTTGAAATCATACCAATCTTCTTCAATTTTGAATCATGCTTTCCATTTTCCATTATTCAATCTATCTGTCACCCAACAGAGACCGATCTTTCAGCTGCAGATTTACCTCTCAGATTTTCCATTGACAAAATAATCATCAAATAAATGTTTTTGTGAAAAAAGTCTGTTATTCGTGTAAGTTTGTACTGTATCTTTCAACTGCAAATTTGACTAAATGATTGTCAAATAATTTGTTGTGAAAAAAAAGTCTGTTATACATGTAAGTTTGTACTGTTACTTAGAGTGTGCTTTTTTTGTTGATCTGCTGTGTAGAGTATGTGTGGCACTGGCATCTACATGGGCCACTATGAAAAAATATATCACAGTAACGACTGTCCCATTTAACTATACTAGCTACAAATGTGATATAAGCTTTAGAACAACCAGAACAAAAGACAGCCTTTCACAAGTCTACCTGCATCCCCCTGACACACCCACACCCCTAGGCTATAACAGACTTGCTGGTGAGACAGAGACAGCTGACCGTAGGGATGCCGAGGCTGGAAAACCCCATGTTCACCCCATGTTCACCCAGGAGGCACTCAATCATTGGCTCGCCATTGGAGTGCCACAGTCATGGCTTTTTGGTGAACTTTTTTTTTTCTTTTTCAATCATCCTTTTTTCATGAATTCTACACATCTTCAACCTTGTGTGTTGTTCTATTTTTCCTGCTGTCTGTGATCGAGTGTGGATCTATGATATATTAACCCATTCTGTGAAACAGTTTACTTCTACAGTCATTGGAACGTTTTGAAAACAATATTTTGGGTCACAAAAATGTTAGAGCAATTGTGTATCGGGATCAGATCATGATCATGTAGTCTTATCTTTAAACAATCCCAACGGAATCCTTTTATGTCTGTTGTCATGTGTGGTTCTTTCCCTTCCGGACAATTTACATGTCTTTGAAAGTTTCATATTCTTCAATATGCATAGTAGGGTACAGTATTTTTAGGGATTTTGTAGTTTGTGATTCTAGTGTGTATTTCTTTGTTCCACCTTTCATGTGTGTGTGTGTGTCTATGCATTCCCATATCATTGAACAAGTAGATATTTGTTGAATACAAATAAAGCTGTTTACAATTAGATTGCTGTACTTTTTAAGATGGTCACACTGTTATTATTTTACCATCTCTTAAATCAGAATGATGAAAATTCTAAACTTTAGTAACGGACTAGCCCCTTGATAATCTGTTAGTGCGCCTATGTGGGCAGGTGCCTAGAGAGCCATGTTTTAATGCATTGTCAAGAATAAGTATTCGCACTTTCAATCATTCATTCAATCACTCTTCTATTCATCCATTCCCATGACTGAATAGAATACCTGGACCCCAAACATAATGATTGTGTCTCTAATAGAGCTGCCAAGCTGCATCTGACTCTATAGATTATGATATCATGCATGTCTGTCATGCTGTCATGCTTTGTTTAAATGGACATGTACATTTATATGGAGGAGACCATAGAATGATTCCACAAAGTCATGAATAAATGATTTGCCACTGAATGGCATTGTCTTAGATAATAATGTTGGATCCATCAGTTCTTCATTTTTGCACTTCATGAATCTTTATTATTGTACATTTTATGCACCAATCCTTTCAAAATCATGCATATCAAAAGTAATTGACATTCATCCTCAGGTTAATTGTACTCCACTTTGGATGAGACTCTGTAGAGTTAACCACCAAATTAGAATCATTGTATATGTTCATGATTTTTTTTAGTCTATAAAGTGTCAGGTCATCAAGCAATAAAGAGAACAGAGCTGTGAAGTAGAGGTAATCACCAAATCAGAATCATAACATTGCAAATGTCAATGATATTATTAGTCCTAATAAAATCTATTGTCATGTCTTCAGGTAGAAAAAGAGAACAGCACTGTGAAGTCAGGCCTTTGCTTAGCATTTTTGTGGGCAAGATCTCAGGGGCAAAGCCTTTTTACCTCATTTCCTGAGCACATACATGATTTAGTGGGTTTCTGGTGGGTTTGATTTTGATTTCCCATCCTGTAGGCTGCCACAGACCTGTTAGTGCGACAGAAGCAGTTGTCAGTGGGCCTGCCCCCCCAGCCCAGGGAGAGGACCATCACGCACCCCCTCCCCCCTGAGGAACTGGCCAAGATGATCTACGACTCCTGTGGAGAAGACAGCAGCACAGCTGTGCTTACACAGGTGAGGGATTCTTGTGAATCTTTGTGTAGGGACAGATGTTGTTTTTAACCTCCTTGGGGGTGGGTAAAATTCATTTAAAAGCACAGTTATGCTTGCACACACAAACCTTTTGTACATCTTCATACAGACACCATGATTGTACACCTGTGTGCACACATAAATGTACACTAGTCAGTAAATGTTGTTTTTAACATTCTTGGGGGTGGGTAGCACAGTTATGGTTGCAAACACATACCTTTTGTACATCTTTGCACAGACACCATGATTATACATTTGCACACATACATGTAAATACATGTACATGTACACATTAACACTCAAATCTCGCACGCACACATGTAAACAACATGCTTAATATATATATAAACACAGACACATGCAAACTCAAACACAAACTGGTTTTGGAATTCATCAAGCTTTGATACAAAGTAGTTGACCCCAAAAGACCAAATTTTAGAATGCATTCTCAGGAAGGACAAAGAACATAATATTCATACATGTAGAACATGGTCTGTCTTAATCTGTCACCACTTCCTGGTCCGTCCCTGATAAGGTCATAGAACATGATTGTATTTCTGATCTCAGTAAGGCTCCTGGAGGCTAACTTCTGTTTTACTTGATAATCTACTTCGAATGAGTGTTTACAACAACACTGGCTAGTTAAAATTAGGAGAAATATGTCATACATGTACATCATTACAAATGCATCCTGTATAAATATTAATGAAGGTTAGACATCTAGGTAATAAGATATGCCATATAATAGTTACTCAAGCTGCTGGATTTGGTTTTGGAAATGGTAAAGACGTTTCAGAATTTGATGCATCCTGTTAAAAGTTCTACATTGCAGATTACGTCATATGTAGCCAAGGCCTCTGGGCAGAGATTTCCTCTTGGCAGAGATTTTCCTTAATGAGAGAGTACCAGAATCTGAAGCCCAAACATCCTTAAATGAAACTGGCAATGTCAGGATGTGGTTTATTCTGACCATGGATATGTTACATCTGCAGTGCCTTTCATGGTAACTGTATGCTTTCCTAATCACTCAGCTTGTGCCATGCTTCCCCCAGGTGAGATGGCACTGACAGGATGTGATGATGTATTACTGCCATAGATACTCCTCTCCATCTGCAGTGCCTGTTTATTGTAGCTGATTGCTTTCCTGTGATCTCCCATATTATGCCAGACTGACCCTAGGTTTTTCAGTACGGTAATGGTGTCAGGATGTGCTGTTGTTTGGCCATAGATACTCTGGACCATCTGCAGTGCCTGTTCTAAGTAGCTGATGGCCTTCTTGTCATCACCCAGATAATGCCAGGCTGACCCTAGGGTGTTGAGTGAGGTGACAATGTCAGCATGTGCTGTACTCTGACCGTAGATACTCCTGTTCATCTGCATTGCCAGTTCACTGTAGCTGATTGCTTTCCCGTGACCACGCATTTTCAACCAGACTGATCCCAGGTTGTTGAGTGAGGTGGCAATGTTAGGATGTGCTTTACTCTGACCCCAGAGCCTCTTGTTCAGCTTAAGTGCCCCCTCATGGTACCTGATTGCTTTTCCGTTATCACCCAGCTTGGACCAGGCTGACCCTAGGTTGTCAAGTGAGGCAGCAATGTAGATACTTACATTGTTCATACTGCCCTTCTTCTCTATTGCCTTTTCAAAGTAGCTAATGGCTTTCCTGTGATCACCCAGTTTGGACCAGGCTGACCCAAGCTTGATCAGTGAGATGGCAATATGAGGATGTGCTGTACTCGGATCATAGATACTATTATTTATCTGTAATGCTTTTTCAAAGTAGTCTATTGCTTTCCTGTCATCACCCAGTTGGTCCCAGGCTGACCCCAGGTTGCTCAGTAAGTCAGCAATGTGAGGATGTGCCATATTCTGACCATGAATACTCCTGAGCATCTCCAGTGCCTGTTCAAAGTAGCTAATGGCTTTCCTGTGATGACCCAAATAGTGCCATGCTGTCCCCAGGTTGTTTAGTGAGGTGGTAATACTAGAATGTGCTGTACTCTGACCATAGATACTCCTGCTCATCTGCAGTGCTTGTTCATGGCAGCTGATTGCTCTCCTATGATCACCCAGCCTGGACCAGGCTGACCCCAGGTTGTTCAGTGAGTTGAATATGTCAGGATGTGCTGTACTCTGGCCATAGATAGTCACCCTCATCTTCAGTGCCCGTTCAAAGTAGCTGATTGCTCTCCTGCAATTGCCCAACTCCAACCAAGCTGACCCCAGGCTATTCAGTGAGTTGGAAATTTCATAATGTGCTGTATGGTGACCATAGGTAATCATCTTCATCTGCAGTGTCAGTTCATGGTAGCTGATGGCTTTCCTGTGATCACCCAGCTTGGACCAGACTGACCCCAGGTTGCTCAGTGAGTGCGCAATGTCAGGATGTGCTGTACTCTGACCATAGGTACTTCTGGCCACCTGCAGTGCCTGTTCAAAATAGCTGATTGCTCTCCTGTAGTCACCCAGCTCTGACCAGGCTGACCCCAGGTTATTTAGTGATGTACAGCACATTGTAGTAAGGTCATAATGTTCTGTATTCTGATCATGGATGCTCCTGCACATCTGCAGTACCTGTTCATAGTAGCTGATTGCTTTCATGTGATTACCCTGTGCAAACCAGGCTGACCCCAGGTTAGTCAGTGAGGCAGCAATGGTAGGATCTGCAGTATTCTGGCCAGAGATAGTCACATTCATCTGCAGTGCCTGTTGAAAGTAATCAATGGCTTTCTTGTGATTACCCAGATAATGCCAGGCTGTTGCCAGGTTGTTGAGTAAGGCAGCAACTTGACTATCTGCTGTATCTTGACCATAGATACTCCTGCATATTTGCAGCGCCTGTTCACTGTAACTGATAGCTTTTTGGTTATCTCCGACCATGAAACATGCCTTTCCCAGAAAGTATAGCATATCTATCCTGCTCTCAGTGTCAGAGTCTGTATCTTCAGGTTTCTTCAGGGCCTCTTCATAGTAGCTGATAGCCAGTCTATATCTGCATACCTCAGTGTACATCTTTCCACGTATTTTCGGAGAATTATTATAGAAATCAGAGAATGAATTGAGACTAATCATCCTCTTTCCAGACAATTTGGACAAAGCACTCTTCAGAGGAAGTGCTGTTTGATAATATCTGAAAAGCTGCTTTTCATTTGTTAGATGGAAAACTGGCTTCAGTGGATGTGTTTGCATGTCATCATTGGTCTGTCTAGATAATTCCTCTTCCTTTAGTACTGTTTCCATTGAAGCCAAAGCTGACAAGTTTTCATTTTGTCCTCCATTTGCAATGTAGGTTCTGAGTCTGAGTTCTGCTGAGATACTGGCAAGCACTGTCAGGTGGTGTGCATTGTTGGCACTGATCACTTCTTGGTTTTCCATTTCTTGTATTGTCTTCCAAACAGTGGTAGGTATGATGCCTGAGGACAGTGCCAAGCAATCCACTGCTAGAGCTGGAAAACGATATACTTCTTTCTTCACATCAATCAGCCTTGCTGTAATTCCTGTATGGTCATATTTTGCATGTATTCCTGTATTGTCATATTTTTTTCTGTTTTCCTCTAGTATTTCCAGTGCCAGTTGTCCAGCCATTTTACCTCCATCGTCTTGCAGTGTCTTCACTGTTATGGCCATGTATGTATCAATCAGATCCTTGTCCCCTGCTATCATACATGGATTTCTCAAGATAGTGGCAAGGTGGTATCCTTCCTTCAGGTATAATGTGACATCCTTTTGTAGAATGGAAACCATGTTTTCTGGGGTGCAGATGAGTTCACTGGGTGGTTCATTCATAGTCCCTTTCCTGCCCAGTGGAGTTTTGCTTGCCTTTGGCATGGAGCCATCAAATGCAAACCCACGTGGTGTAACAGAATCATAGAACCAATCATCCAGTGGATCACCAGAGTAGAAGTCATTGAGAGATTTTATTCCCAAAGCTGGGAGAATGGTTTCTCTCAGGTTGACCACCTTGAGATGGAGATAGTGGGTGAGGTTGCGGAAGTACACCAGACACTCTTCACTTTCTTCCTCTACCAAGATGGCAAACTCTAGGTCTGAGTATGGAGTTACGAGTCCTGTGGCCTGTGAACCCAAACCTATCAGGGCATACTTACAGGGAGGGGGACCCATTACCCCAATACAGTCTTCTACAAGCTGGCTAATAAAATCATTTCTCAGTTGTGCAATTTCCTCAAACAACCGCCTGACAGTCTGAGCTCGTTTTGCCTCAATGTCTTTGACACGTGGGTCATCATCATCATGTACATAGGGATCCAGCTGCTGGTCAATGGTTTCCATCTCCAGCTTGACCTGGTCTCGCATCTTCTTCAGCTGTTCCTTGTGTTTTTTGGTGTCATCTTGGCTCACATTGCAGTGAATGTCTAAGACGCATATTAGAAATGACTTTTCTACTTCTTTAGCCTTTGTTATAATGTTACTGTTAATGATGTCATTATTTGACCTGGCTATTGCTGCGTTGTAGATTGCTACTGCTTTGACAAAGTCTCCCCCGTCTCCTGTCTGCTGACCTCGCTTACTGTAGACATCCCCCAACTTGCACAGGGGCTCCACCTCTCTCTGGTACTGCTGGGCTGTGGGATCTGGGGAGTAAGAACTTGATGTAGGATATGTCTATTCTTTTAGTACCCATGTAATCATGAACTGTACTTGGGCTGTACGTAGTACATTTTCCTGTCCTAAAATCATTCTTATATTACCAGAAGTTTCTTTGTAATCTCACTACCTTTGCCAAAAAGGTAAATGTTTTTAGTTGTGCCAGACAGTGAAGCTGTTATTTGGTGGAATGGTAGAGGTTGCAAAGAGGAAGGTCAAGTTCAATAATGGACCTGTTAGCAGCAAGTTGCCACTCGAACCGCAGGTCACCATAGAACGCGTTATTCTCTGAAATACGGCTTACGCCGGGTCATGGACTGACCCCGCTGCATGGGTGTAAACAACAGCTTATTTTGCAACAAAGACACCTTAGATATACATAATGTTTATACTTTTTCGTATCTACATGATTTGCCCAGCACAGCCAAGTGGATATTCATTGCATTGCAAAAGATCAGCCCCCTCAAAAAAAAGCAATTTTCGGTCTGTGTATTTGTGATTATCTTTTCTCCAGTTGGCCGGGGCACAGTCAGTTTTGTCCACAGTCGGACAGTCCAGTTCCTCACCTTCACATTGATACCAAACTTGAAGGGTAAATTTTAGGAGAAACGGTTTTGCCCCCAAATTAACTGCGAACATGCGCAAATCACAGCGGTGAAGTTTCAGTCTGGTTGTAGCTACCCAAGAACACTTCCCTGCGGACGGACCAAATTTTTATACATTTCGCATTGTGTCACAGACCTCATTTCTTGGTACAAGAATCTGAATGGGTGCGGCTGTCACATGCAATATAATGAGTGGTATGATGATAATCAAACACACATAGACACAGAGTTTTAGTACAAAGTAAGAGTTTTTAAGATTCATCATATTTTGAGTCAATCTATTTCAAACTCCTGGTCCGAACCTGGGTTCGAACGGTGGAACCCAGCTGGTACGTTCCATGTTCGTGCCGCGAGGGTCAGGCCTAATGTTCCAAGCTCAACCAGCATTTGGAAAAGTTGATATAACTAACGGCTCAAGTCTTTCCGTCGCAAATAGATTTCGGGAAACCCACCAAAATAAGACTAACATTATCCAGAAGCCAGAATAAGTAGGATTCATGTGCAAGCGTAATGATGTCAAAACATCATGTCTGAGTTTTGTAAAGCATAGTGAAAGATCAGTGTGTGCAGTTTCTCATTCGAAAAAAGACGCCGAGGAATTTGACATGGCTGTAGTTTTTTGGGGGGCAAAACCGTTTCTCCTAAAATTTACCCTTCAAGTTTGGTATCAATGTGAAGGTGAGGAACTGGACTGTCCGACTGTGGACAAAACTGACTGTGCGCCGGCAAACTGGAGAAAAGATAATCACAAATACACAGACCGAACATTGCTTTGTTCCGGGGGCCACAACGTTGGCTGAACTTTTGCAATGCAATAAATATCCACATGGCTGTGCTGGGCAAATTATAAACATTATGTAGGTTTGAGGTCTTTTTGTTGCACAACAGGCAGTTGTTTATACGCATGCAAGGGGTCAAACCAGGACAAACTGCGTTGCGGCTTATGACCTGTCAAAGAGAAGGCTGCGCAGAACTGATGCGCATAGAGCTCTGCGGTTCGACTGTTGCGTTTCTGCAGAGCTTCAAGTTTGGAGGTCAAATTCTTTGCAAGTACCAGGCTTATAATGTTTTAGTTGTGGATACATTTAGGTCCAGGGGCAGGGAGTAAGTGTACTGTACTATATCTCAATTCAATCATTTCCATATTGAAAAGTTGCATTTTGTGTAACAGCTGCAACATTTACATGTCAATGAGTTTCTCCTTACCTCTGACATGTACCAACTTGAGTGCAGCTGCAAAGTGCTGCTCTGCTGCATCCAGGTCTGCCCTGGCAAGGGATGATTCACCTTCCTTAAGGTGGTCCTTTTGCTGTCTTGAACTGAAAGAAAGCCAATGTCTTATTATGGGTTGGCTTGATTTTAATTACTAGATGAACATGATGACCGTAATACTTTGAAATCATGGCACATCAATGCAATAAATCTGAATTGTGTAATTAAGAATTGGTGGTACACCAGGTTCAGTAGATGCATTAAATGGGTCTGTTTTATGATTGAGCACCATTTGAGTCGAGTCGCGGCTCAGCAAATAAAATCTTCCTTGTCAAATAATCATTTGCGTGGATGTGACTGATCTATCTGTTGTTGCTGTAACAGTTGATTTGATATATATAGTATATGTATATTATATATTATATTATATTCCTGCAAATGCCACCAAAGTTCTAATCCTCTGGGATTCCTTCCATGACGAAGGCAGTCTTGCGATATAAAAGGGACGGAAAGTTTAGAATCTTGGCCTCGCAATCTTTCAATGCATGATTACTGTAAATGCAGAAATGTTCGCGGTGGATTAATTTTCGCGTTTTTCACGGTGGCCACTTTACCGCGAATTTAAAACCACCGCGAACATTTTTTCATGGTAGTAAGAGACTTCAGTGCATGGTGCTACCGCGAAATTAAAACCACCGCGAAAAGTCCTTTTTCCCGCTACCGCGAAATTAAATCCCCGCGAACATTTCTGCATTTACAGTATCAATTTAAAGCTTTTCAGACAATGTTCTGAATACATGATTGAGTCTCTTAAGTTTGCATTATGGTGGCGTTACCGATGTCATTGAATGAATTCTATTATTAACCCTTTTTTAAATCAATAGATATACGTTACACAACAGATAAAGGTCAATTAGTGTGACATGTGTATCACTTACCTGTCTGTGTATTTTTCATCTGATTCAGTACTTGTAATTCCAGTTGTATCTCTGTCCTTTCCTGTATCTGTTGTTTTTCTGCAAACAGCATGATTTTACCATTCATGAAGTCTGGTTGTCATATGAAAGCAATGCATGCACATTGGTACATGTACGATAGTATGAATTTAAACATTTAAACTTATTAATAAGTTTACCTTTTTTTAGTGTGTCAACTTTGTAGAGTATTTATTAGGGTTGTCTCACCTTGGTGTCCCTGGACGAACATTTTGGTTTGGAGCAACATCGGCTGTTGTGGTTTTCCCCGACTGGTGGCCCATGCATGATCTTTTTTCATGCTGCAGAAAGAGAAAAACACATTATGCAACATTTTTTCCTTTTTTTCATATTATTTTGTGGTATGATAACAATGGTCTGACAGGAAAACTGACCAGAAATATGTCAATCAAACTACTCACCTGTATTACAGCTGCCTTGATCTTTTCCATGTACAAGATTCGATGGTTCAGAGTCTGTGTTGTCTCAGGATCCCCGCATCTTGTCCTGGCTTTCTTGTACATAGCTGCCGCCCTGCAGACTTGGCTTATATCAGAGTTTTTCTTCCCTTTTTCAAGGTAGACATCACCAAGTGATTTGAGAATCTCAAGCTCCAGGAACGTATCACCGTTACCAATTGCAGTCACTAACATTTCTGTGTAAGTCTGTTCATAGGTGCTTCTGTCCAATTTGTCACAAATTTCTGCCACCCTTAAGACATTACTGTCAGGAGTACCCCAGTAGTCTGGTGACAACCACTGAAACTGTGGAGTGTACCCCTGCAGCAGTTGTCTGGACAGTTTCTCCATGTAGCCGATACGATGTTCCAGTGTTTGTCCCATGTCTGGATCCTTGCAGCGCAGTAGGCCAGTACCATATAGGGCAGCAGCCTTGTCAAACTCCACTGAATCTTTACTGAGCTTGCCTTTCTGAAGATACAGGTCTCCAAGACTTTTCAGTACTTCTACTTCCGTAGAGAGATCCATTGCGATGATGGCTTCTCTCAGTGCATATGCATAACTGAGTTCTTGGTTACGTGGACTTTTGAGGAACAACTCCAAGTCTTGTAGCTTGTTTGTCAGGCTGATTGTCTTGATTTCAAACATTTTCTTGTTTTCATTCCAATTAGCAACCTTTAAGTTTAACAAAAGGAGAGAAAAATTTGGTAGTTTAGACATGTTAGGACAAATACCTATATTAGTGTGATTAATCGGTTAAATGTTTTTTTAGAAGTAACATTTATAGACTTTCTCACCAGGTAAATCAAAACAGGAATCTGAAAACCTCACTGAAGACTCACAGAAAGAATACCCAATTTGGAGGAAAATCTATGGTCACTTGTAGACATTTTGTGCCAGCCTGGCAGGATGGAACATAGAGGTTAAAGTACATTTTTGTGCATTGTTAATGTAAATGAATATCGTACTATATTCTTCTTCAATGTGGAAAATAGTTATCTGATATCATTAGTCATTTTATTAACAGTAACAAATTTTCTCTTTTGAATAAACGTGGCCTTCATGAACTGTAATGGTTGTAAAAGCAATGTAACATGATTGTATACAGTTCAATCCAAAAGAGGGACAAACATGGTATTGTCTGTGCCCCTGTTAACATGTCTGAATAGCCTAGAACCAACAGTTTTAATCCCCTCTTAGTACGTAGTCTCTGTCAACCGTCAGCATGAAAAAAAAAACTTTTCTAGATCTTACCTGGATGTTTGAAACTACACCGCTGTGAACCTTCCTGGGTTGTAGAGCTTAGTTTGTCGCGACCTGTGTCAGCAAAACTTTTTCCTGTGCCACTGTCGGGACTTTCCATTGCGTCATGCCTACCTTAGCAGTCTTTGTATAATGACCTGATTACTTATTAACTTATATGATAGATACCTTTGGTACCTTTGATCACTGGGTCACTATTATCTACCGGGTAGCTTAACACAATGTAACCTGAATGATAAAGATTTGCGAGCTTGCGACATGATTTTTAGAAATACCAGCCGTCATTATTTTACTTTAGAATTACTTATGTTTAATACTTACTCTACTATGATTTTGTTCACAACCACACGTATATTACATACTGCAATCCCCAACTTCAGAGAGTTGCACTT
>NC_049985.1:5632891-5677861 GCF_000003815.2 Branchiostoma floridae | reverse complement strand
ATATTGGACTTGTCCAACTACATGTACATGTACACCTACTTTGCCCCAATGGGGTACATGTATGTTACGAACATTGTATACATATCTACCCATGCACCCACATACAAATGTCATGTATATCCAACCAAATGTGAACACACACATGCACACAGACAGCACACTCCCTTGCATGTGCATGTACACACGGATTTATACCAATCATGGCTTAATAATTTGTGAAAACTTCATTGTATTTCGTGTACAAGGAAGTTGATCTAGTCAAGACTATCTGCTGGTGAGCTTTAAAGAATTCAAGATTTAAAGATTCAAAGGACATGAATTCTTTTGAAAAAATATCAGTCCAGTAACAGTCTTAGTGCATTTATTTATAAAAAACTCATTAATGTATATTAATGCATTTATTTATAGAAAAACTCACAAATGTATATTAAGTATGTAATGTAGTACATGTATATGCATTTGTAACATTTAAATACATATAAGTCAAGACAAAAGGTCTCTAGAAAAGGATACAATGTACAATGTCTGGTTTAAGTTATAGCAGTACTGTAACAATGTTAATAGTTACAGGTTATGTTTGATTACTGGAGATAAAATTGTTCTTGCTTGTTGATATGTTCAGGAGATCCTTGTGTACCTGGCCATGTTCATCCGTACGGAGCCCAACCTGTTCCGGGAGATGCTGCGTCTGCGGGTGGGGCTCATCATCCAGGTCATGGTGTCAGAGCTGGCCAGAACACTCAACTGTACAGGTGGGACACATTTCTGTAATGGTTGTAATCATTTTGATGTACATTCAACTGTGGTAAAGCAAAAACGCTAGCCTTATATATGGATGGCATCTGTGGAAAGGCTCAAATATTAAACGCATTTTGATATAGAATTGAATGAAGAAAATTGCCTGTGGCTCAGAGGTGTCAAATGAAAAAAGAAGTTGAACCTTTGATTTTGGACAAGTAAATATCATTTCTAAACTGTTACAGTACAATGTACTTTTCATGCAGTAGTTTCACGAAATTCTCAGAATGACTTTAGGATTTTGCTAGTATAGGTACATGTGGGTTGCAATTCATACCCAATTCTGTCAAGAAGATACAGGCATTTTTATAAAGAGGACAGAAAACCAGCCTAATTAAATTAAATCATTCACAGATGTCTTCCAAATGTCAAGTTTGAGTGGCCTTAGTTAGTTAAGAAAACTATATTAGAATTTATGTGATCTTTAACACTTGATAACAACCAACTGCCCCTATAGCCTCAAAGGCTATAGGACCTTTATCTAATACCTCTAGAATGGGTGGTAAAGTAAACTTAAAATGTTAGAATCATACATGTTTTATTCTGGTGAATTGGTAATATCTCTACCTATAGACTTTCCCCTCCTTTGATATGTGTGTCTCTGTGCTGTCTGCTCACCACTTTTTCCCCCAATTTGAAACCCCGCCCCCACCCTTGGAAGACAATTTAACGTCGCGAGAGGCCACCACCCCTGAAGTCATGGCCGTACGTCAGATCTGGGGACACGAGGCAAACTTGAGGGATGTCACCAGAAGTGAGGCCTTAAAAACCACCTGTTGGGTCAACCGGCGGTGGTATCCAATCAGTGGTCGCACAGTGTTCGTGTCCTGCTGTAGTGTAGTCCCCTCTTCTCCACTCAGGCCTTCAGTAGTTTACTCTCTGCTCTGTTAACACTTGTCACTCATGTCATACCTGGTTGTAGGTACTACAGTACAATGCATCATGATACTGCAGCCTCAACCAGGCTCGGATCGCTAGACAAATAGTAAAAATTAGCCAAATAGAGATAGATCGATGTACATGTAATGAAGTAAACTAGACAATTAAGTGCTATAAAGCGGGTGGTGTGGCCAAGGAGCTTTGATCAAAGTTGATAAAAGCTACTTGTTATTACTCTCCAAACAGAGGTTGGTAGGGAAATTGTGACCTTTCCTCACATGTCTTATGTTTCCATCAGCCTCCCGTGGCTAATCAAAAATATGGCATAGAAGGAAAAGGTCATGATTTTCCCCACCAACCTCTGCTTGGAGAGTAACTTTGTATAGCAGTTAATTTGCTGCACAAAAGCTGCCATAGAGGCATAGTCTGCATTTTCTGGTCAGAGATTTCTGTTGGCAGTTGGTATGACATGTACATGCGTGTGTGCTGTTAGGTAGATTCAGTAGAAAGCAACATATACATGTATTTAAACTTACGAGGTACATTTTTTTGTAGGATCATTGTAGAATTAAGAATTGTAGTTGACCATATCTACATGTATAGCCCATATTCCAGCAGCATTATGGGCAAGCAACACATTGCCAATTTTTGACATAGTGTACTGCTGTCAGTCTTTTGGGCTTTTTCTGCATTATTTTTTACTTAATATATACTATGATGCATGCATATACCATCCTAGATTATAACACTAGGCTGTCATACGTAGTAAGAAAAATAAACTGTTCTCCAACTCAAGGTGTGACATTCATTTTTCTCACAATATGTAATTCACTAACTCAGATGAATTTTCACAGTCATATAGGCTGTCATATACTAAGTCTTGTACTTGCATATGACTGCCCTTTGCATGGCTAAATTCTCCGTACTAGGTGTATTCCATGCTAGTTCACCTTTATCTTCACCTATATCCGTTGTTTTAGATATAAAAAGCGTAATTGTGGAAATCAAGTCGACGAACAGTGGTTTCAAACTGTGGTATTTCCCAAGTATAGCAATTTGAAACCACGTATGTTGACTTTAAATACCTAAATACCCTGTTTTTAAAACAATGGATATAAGTTACCCCACGGATAAAGGTGAACTAGCTTTATGTGCTTGTGAGCGTGTACTGAGTTCCCGTATCTCCCATGCAGGTGAGGAGGCATCAGAACACCTGATGAGTCTGAGTCCGTTTGACCTGAAGACTCTTCTTCACCACATCCTGAGTGGGAAGGAGTTTGGTGTCGGGGAAGGTAAGACTAGTGTTTGTCTCACGTCCAGAAGGCCCAGCGTTAGAACCCTGCCGTGTCACCGATCTTGTCCCCTTGGGAAAGGCACTTTACATGACTTTCCTTACTTCACTCAAGTGAATAATGAGCATATAGGCTACAAAGGTCTTCAGCAAGTTGAAGTTGGTAGCCTCAAAACGAAAGAAGAAGAAAGAGGGTTGGTACTTCTAAAGGCTTTAAGCCTGGAATCCGCTCCTTTCTATCTTTGGTTTACTCCAACAATCTGTTCTCTGCCAGATAGTCTGGCCCCTGTGTCTTTAACTATTTGGTCCTTTAACATCGTGTATTACTTCGGGAATCAGATACAATATGTTTCTCAGAAGCAGCATAAATGGGTCAGACTTCCAAAAAAAATACCAGAGTGTTCAAACCCTGTTACTATGTCATTATGGGGATCATTTGACATCAGGTGTTCGGATGGATTGATGGATTCAAATGCCTATTGTTTCTTTTTTGATGGGTGCCAGACCAACCAGCAGGGATGTGATTAATAGAATTGATACCAGCAGGCTTTAATTAAGATCAGTATATTGTACAATCATTGATTGGTTGGCCCGTTGCAGATTAACCTTTTTGTTACCTTTATGCTGTAGCTAACAAAAGGTGTCTACTACTTACCAATATCTAACATCAAGTTCTAAAATAAACCTAAAAGATGCACCACCACAAAAAATGTCTTTGAAATGTGTAAGATAAGTCAGCCTGGTTAAATGTCCCAAGTTTTTAAAGTGAGTCATGCTTGACTAGAAGCACACAGTCACGCAGTCATATAGCATACAGCTGCTGCTGTGTACATGTATAAGACTTGCACATGCCGCTTACAGAAAATGAAGCAGCAGACTGGGCCATGCGAATCAGGAAGCTGACAATTTCACAATACCTCATGACACACGCTGCAGGCAGGTCCACTGTCCCTAATGTTTGGTGGAGGGGGCTGCTACAGACAGCGTTAGTTTATAGCATGGGTGAACAGCGGTCAAAACATGCCGTAACTTTACTGCATGGGTCTACCTATATCTTTGTCCTTTAATGGTGACAGCCTTTACGAAAAATTTGAACTACAATGTATAAGGTGCTGGGGGTGATAAAATTCATGTCATGTACATGTAGACATCAGTTGTTACATGTTTCAGATTGGCCATTATGTGCATTATTATTACCAATTCTACACAATCAGATGCATCTCAATTCAGAAATGCCATTGGAATCGTGGCACAATTATAAGAAACTTATAATGAGAAAATGAAAACTTACACTTTTTTCTCATTACTCTCTCCCCAGCAGAACTTTGAAGGACAAAGTTGTGAAGACCCAATGGCATGTTAATGGCAATGGCATATAACACAAGGTAGCAGTAGACTTTGATACAGTACTGCATATTGTACCAGCACAAATTGACTTACCATTGTTTGTGTCTGATGCTACAGTTGAGAGAGGAGGAGGGAAGTCCCTGTCCATCAGGAAGATGGAGAAGGAAGAAGTCACTGGAATGTCACGCCTCCGCAAACAAGTCACGGTAAGGGGACTGAGTGTTGGGCTGGAAATACTGTTAAATTGGCACATGACTTAAGGCCTAGGTCCCAATTCCCAACCCCGGGTAGTTTTCGGAAACGAAAAATATGCAAGGCAGGCAACAAAATGTATAGAATGTAGAAAATTCTGTAAGGAGCATCATTTTTGTGTATTTATTACTAAAAACTTATTTTTCATTTTTGCAAATATCCTGACCGGGCATCATTTCGGAAATGGGACCTAACTTCCTAAGCCTTAGATAGCTTTTTGCTTCTCTAATCTTTTATGACACCAGAAAATGTAAGGTGAGATATCTTGACAGAATGTAGGCTTTGATTTTCTTGTTATCTGGAATCATGGTAGATTTATTCAGACCGTTGCAACCTTAACAGAATATACAGTATTTTCTCTGTAGCCTCCTAACTTTTAATTGTTGTAAATTTAAAAGTTAATAGACATCAGTATGTATTATGTAGAATTTAGCTGAATGCAAACTAGTACTGTTTGCAAAAAAAGTAGAAGTCAGCTTCAAAAGTACTTTTTCATGCCACGATTTTCACATTTTTTTAATCACCTTTTGCAATTGTATTTCCAGTGATCATCATCATCATCCCAGTAATAGCTACAGTCATACAGTGTACATTACCACAGATACACTATTTTCAATGTCATCTTTCCCTGCATATGATGTCATCTCCCTGAGGGTTTTTTGTGGGGTTTTGAATTAACGCTAGTTCACCTTTATCCGTTGGGTAACCTATTTCTGTTGCTTTTAAAAACGGGATATTTTGGAGTTTAAAACTACGACCCGTCAATTTGATGTGCCTAAATACCCTGTTTTTAGAAGCAACGGATTTAGGTTACCCAACGGATAAAGGTGAAGTAGCGTTATATGTATATGTATTGCAAACATATATGCTATGTAAAAGGCCTGTGATAAGCTTTACAGATTCTTCTGGCTCATTGCATGGGCTAACTTGTACAGTAGCTTTCTAGCTGCTATACAGTAGGTGTTGTAAGGTCTGCATTTTTCTGAAATGTGTATTGTTGCATATACAGGGGTGCCTATTCATACAAATCTAATAAAATGTGAGCAATTTTTTTTAAAAGCACACAAAGCACTTACTGTTAGTCAATGATATTTTTATAGCATGCAAAAACGTATTGTGTTATTATATTCGATATCCCACACGTATTACGTTTCAAAAGTGACAAAGGCAGTAATTTGGATAAAATCTGTTTTTCATATTAAGGTTTTACATAATTTGTACTACCACATTTTTCATTTTGCTTTATAGTGCATTTTACATAATATTTGTAGTATTAAATTGTCACATTGTGCATTGAACTCGCAGTACTCGTACTATGTTTTTGCATAGTGCATTGTGAGTTTTTCATAAATCAATGATGCAATAGGCACCCCTGGTATAGCAGACTATTGCTGCAGTGCTGTATAGTGTGGTGACTCTGCACTAATTTGCTGCACTTCTTTGTTCCATACCCAAACGCTACAGATGTCTAAAGACATGGTAAGCCCGTCTGATGTGGTGTGTGGTTTGTATAGTCTTCTCTCTCTCTTTACCCGGTGTGTCTATATCCTCCCTCTTCTGTCTAGCACACAACATACATGTAGTGTATTGACTGTAGGACTTTCCTCTAATATCTATACTGGTAGTGTATAGATTTTAGATACTATACATTGTAGCAATATACAAAAATGTAGGACAAAAATACATTTTGTAGGTTAAGCTTTAGATGGATAGCACTGGCAAAGTCATACAAAATAAACATGACTTTGTGGGCTACCTTTGTGTATGGATTTCTTTTTACTTCACTTCTTGCAAACCAAATTTGTCTGGCCTAACTTCTGTCTTCCCTGGCTTGTTTTTTATCTGTCAGCTGTAGGGTAGTGCAGTTGTATGCATTTGTGGCCCAACCCAACTAACTGCTTCACAAACAAACTTGCCATTTGTAAAAGAGTAAATGTGAACATATAACATACTATGTGATGAGGTATGCTTGACTGGACCTTTAGGACATCTTCCAATGGAAGTTTTCTGATATTATCCATACACAAAATAAAGTGCTTACCAACAAGCTTTCGATCAGTCCTCTGATCCTTATCAAGTTATAATAACCCAAAGCTTATGTCACACATCCAGACTGGAAGTGTGACGTCAGCAAAGGGTCGAAGGTCCTTGACGTCACACTTCAGGTCTGGATGTGTGACATAAGCTTCAGGTCATTTTAACTTGATGAGGATCAGAGGACTGATCGAAACCTTGTTAGTATTATTTTGTGTACTGATATAATGTTTAAAATTGCAACATAATGCTGATTACTGTCAGAGATACATTCAAGATTTCTGATATGTTGTAGATCATTGAGCACAACGATAAGTTGCGGAAAGGCCACGAGGAGGACTTGGAACAGTCCATGCAGGTAGATCGGCAGGGCCAGTGGCTACGGAGACGCCGACTGGACGGTGCGCTGAACCGGGTTCCCGTGGACTTCTACACCAGGATCTGGAACGTACTGAAATGGGTACGCATTTCCTGTCATGGAAGTGGTTAAACTGGAATATTGTAGTTACCTCCATGTAGATGGAGGTATTGTTTTGCCATACTGTTTTCACTCTGGAGATTATATGGGGTATGTCTCAAGAACCGCTGGAAGGTTTGCAATGTTTTTTGGTACATGGGGGGATGGTGATGGTGATGGTGCAGGTCGATTTTGAGCCCCCTATTGGTTGACCTTGGTACTGCAGCAACATGTTTGTATTATAACTTTGCACCTGGACTTTCTGTGTGCTGTGTTGATTTGTAGTTGATATATGAGGGTGAGTCAGAAAGTAATGCAAGTGGTTTCATAACAGAGTCGTTCTTTGATCGAATGAGTTGAAATTTGACACAAAGGTTAATACATATCTCCTCTGGAGAGTGAAATATCTAAATTTGTTGCTCATTATTTTACGAGTGACTGAGCTGCTTTCAAGGTGACCACACCCTTGGCATCCCGTCAGAAGAAAAGTGAGGTCCAGTTAACGTACACTTAAGAATTTCCCTAAACCAGGTTTTGCTATTGTAGGAGACTAAGCCTGCACATGTAATAAGCTGCATTGCTCTATAAGCCACATGCTTAATTTCAACTCTGAAATCCGAGCACTTTTTCTTTTTTCGTTGCTGGTGTAGAGTGAGGTATACGCGGTCTTCAGGGTCATGAGATCTGTGGTTTTATTCTTCTTTATACTTCATTCCCATTAACAAAGAGAAATGAAACTTAGCACCCTTTTTGTCCTTTATACAGTTAATAACTGTGTAAAGTTTAGTTTCTTTTGGTTAATGGAAAAGTAGTCTTTTAACCAACAACTCACGAATTCATGTATAAATCCAACAGGTCTATAACACAACTTACAGCATCCTAGCAGCTGTAAATAAAGAACCATTACGAGTTTAGAGATGAAAATTGGCACGCAACCTATAGAGACATTTGTTATCATACATGTATAATTTCAACCTCCTACAGTGATTTTTAGTGGGTCAGATTTAGAGGAATTGACAGTCTGACAAGCTACCAAGGGTGTGTTCATCTTGAAATCGACTCAGTTGCTCATAGAATGATAAAGACCAAACTTAAAACATTCAATCTCAGGAGGACATATACCTACTTTTGTGCCAAATTTCAACTCAATTGATTAAAAAACAAGTCTGTTATGAAACCACTTGCATTACTTTCTGACTCACACTCGTACTAGTGCTGGTAGTGTGAATCTTAAAGAGAGTAGGATCATTCTATTTCCAACTACTTGTATGTGCTGCTCATTGTGTGACTGTCTTGAAACTACAACCTGGTGTTTATTATGATCATGATCATTCTGTTTCCTACTACATGTATTTGCAACTTGTATGACTATGCTTCCCTATGTGTGATTGTCGTGAAATTACAATGCATGTTCATTATCTTACAGTGCCAAGGGTTGTCAATCGAAGGTCAAGTTCTGGCATCTTCTGTCATCAACGAGGTAAGAACAAGGCTACTTTACAACGTATGATATGTAATATTATGTACTGTTATAATATGCCAAAAAGCAGTTACAAATCTTTCATCAGTGACACTGAAGAGATAAAAAACAGTCTCTTCAGTGACGAAAGATAGTGGATGCTGTCTGAAACGTTTCACCATTTCTAAAATCATATCCAGCTGCTTTTTGGTGTAGGTCAAGTATGACATCCAAGCAGTGGAAATGTAATGTAACCTAGTAACCAATGTAACATTGCCCATTTTCTCTCTCTCATTCCTTCTGTCCATCCCCTCCAGATGACTGCCGAGGAGCTGAACTTTGCCATTTTTGTTCTTCCACATCTTCTTCTATGACCTTTGAATTGATCTTGCAAACCTACAGCTGATGGTAGAACCCATGATGGCACTCGTCTGTTTTCTCACTCACTCATTCCTTCTCTCCTTCCCCTCCAGATGACCCCAGGGGAGCTGAACTTTGCCCTGCGGGTGGAGGGGATCCTGAACAGCATCCCCCAGCCAGAGTACCGGCAGCTTATGGTGAAGGCTATGATGGTACTCGTCTGTTTTCTCACTCACTCATTCCTTCTCTCCTTTCCCTCTAGATGACCCCAGGGAGCTGAACTTTGCCCTACATTTGTACGTGTGGAGGGGATCCTGAACAGCATCCCCCAGCCGGAGTACTGGCAGCTGATGGTACTCGTCTGTTTTCTCACTCATTCCTTCTCTCCTTCCTTCCCCTCCACAGATGACCCCTGGGGAGCTGAACTTTGCCCTGCGGGTGGAGGGTATCCTGAACAGCATCCCCCAGCCGGAGTACCGGCAGTTGATGGTGGAAGCCATGATGGTGCTGGCCCTGGTGGTGGACACGGACTACAAGCGGAGCCTGCGAGGCATCATCATGGTGGACAAGCTTGTGTCGGACGCCAACGCCATGTTCATCGGTGAACTGGTAGGAAATCGCTTGTTTCACTCACAGGTTTGATATATGGATAAAATTTGGAGTGTTTATCAGCGAACTCGTAGGAAGTGGCATCTTACACAGAAGTTTGATTTTTATGGATGAAATCTGCTGCTATGTCGACTGACAAAAAAAATTGTTGAGAACAATCCAGCAGTTTCTATGGTAGGTGGAACTTTGACCAGTTTGTACCAAGATGCACGGATCAGGATTCATCCAGGCATGGGATTAATCCTGATCAGCGAATCTAGGTATGAATGGCTCTGAGGTAGGATTAAACCCCATCCACCAAATCCAACTTCTGATGAGGTAGATTTGGTGCATCGGGATCAATTTCTCCCCTGAGTCAGATTTCGACTGTTCAAACCTAAGATTAATTTTGCAAATCAGGATTATCCCAGTCGCTGGGATTGAATCTGATTCCGGAATCAGTAAATCAGCCAATAAAGCCAATCCTGAGATTGAATCTGATTTTGGAATCCTGGTATAAACTGCTTTGGGTATGAACAGGGACTTGATGCACACATACATGGTATCATGTATCTATTTGTCAGTGTTGTCATGCTATTAGCATTACAATCATCATAATCTAAGAAAGTTCTCAGTCTATGTTTTCTTCTATAATTTTCAGAAATCTATTTTCAAAGATGAAGTGAACTCCAACACTGTAGAGTTCAGAATGGGGGCTGCCAACATCTGCACGGATTTCTACGACAGCGCTCCCAGCGGTCGCTTTGGTACGATGGTGTACATGTCGAAAGCAGTCGCACAAACGCTTGACTGCCAACCTGATTCGGTAGCAGATTGCACCATAGCGTAGTGTCTACACGTCTTAGGTATCGAATGACAACCTGTTGCTTATGTAAAAATTTGAAGTCTAGTATAATTCTTCAGTAACTGTGAAAGTTGTGTTCTTTCACCATGAAACAAAACTTGTATATTGCATAGGAATAGCAACAGCTTGTTGGCAGGTTAAGTTAGATAGAATGTTTAATTTTTGAGAAAATTGAGCGGGGATGATAGAAATCAAAGATTTTAAGCGTTGAGAGAAAGTGGTCTTCAAATTTAGACAAAGAGAAAGGAATTTAGTTTATATGCTGAACCCAAATATTGGGAAATGTAATGATCGCCATTTCTTCAACAGTTGTTGGAGTGGCAGAAAATGTCAACGGTGTGTCTGTTTCATGCTATTCTGTGTTGCAAATGTTCTATCTTTGGAGAGTTGAAGTCTATTAACACATTGTAAATAGAAAAGCTGTGTTTAGGGATATCTTATATATAGCATGCTCTATGTAGAATATGCTAGTTTGCACGCACTGATAATTCAGATTATCACAATCTACTGTAAAAAAATGTGAAGGTATGTTCAATTTCATCAGTACCTGTAAAAGTAAGTGTTCCTTCTCCATGCACCAAAATGCAAGATGTGTACAAGAAAGCTGGTCAGCATATTTTTGTATTGTGAACTAAAATCAGATCATCATAATTACATTAAAGCAATCACAGATGAACACTATATAAAACAAAGGGACAGAAACAAATGTACATTTACGTACAGACCATGCTGATGTGAGAGTTTTAATGTTTGTGACAAGTGATCAAACAAAACTCGTATTGACATGTTACATGTTGTAGCCCTGAAGACTGTAATGTCCATATATGGATGATGACATCTCATATTGTGATATATTCAAGCCCTTACACTATGTAAATTGATGATGACATCAGAAAGTGCCCACCAATGAGCACTGACAAGTTTGTGAAAACCCATATATCTGCATCTGCATAAGATACCCCCAAATGACCCCGCGAGGGGTAAAAGTAGGGGGGGGAGCTGAGGCTCCCGGGTTAGGGCGGGCAGGCATATATGGATGATGACATCAAAAAGTGCCCACCAATAAGCACTCACAAGTCTGTGTAAACCCTTCTACGGATGATAACATCTTAAAGTGCCCACCAATGAGCACTGACAACACCATATGAACCCTTATATGGATGATGACATCAGAAAGTGCCCACCAATGAGCTGTGACTGACCAGTCTGTGTAAACCCTTATATGGGTAATGACATCAGAAAGTGCCCACCAATGAGCACTGACAAGTCTGTGTAAACCCTTATATGGATGATGACATGAGAAAGTGACCACCAATGAGCACTGACCAGTCTGTTGAAGTCCTTATACATGTATGTGGATAAGGACCTCAGTTTTAAGTGCTCACCTATGAGAGTCTTCCAGACCTGGAAAATGTGTCACATTGATACAAGCTGCAACTTCTACAGAAATTGTGGTGAAAAGCTGTGGCCTCAATGTTGGCCAATTCATGTCAGGATGTACACATGATTGACTGTCTTGAAGTTCATTGTTACTTTAAGGTTCTAGAATAGACTGTAGAAAAACACTGGCTGGATCACTCACCAGATACGTTACTTCAGTGTCTGCGTTTAACCTGCAATAAGAACAATAATGCAAAGGAAACACTTAAAATTGTGGGATATTAGACTAAGTAGAAACTCTTTGAAAGACAGTATACTGTACATGTGTATCTCTGTAAATGAAGGTTTATGTTGTGTTTCACTAAATGTCATCTCAGATTGATGTAATTGAAGGAAGTACAAGTAGATAGTTTTATTTTGTTGTACATGTAGATTGCAAGATCCAAAAACATCAGTGAACTGTGTGAAGATCAACTTCTTTTTGATGGCATCACCTGAAGGGATTTGTTTTTGCCTGCTGCTTCTTTGAAATGAAATACCTCGTTTGTATTTTGTGTTTCAAGAGTATCTCAGGTTGCAAATTTACATGTATATGTTCTACCTATAGACGTTGTGGATTTGTAAAATATTCAAGGTACCGTTTTAGCTCCAACATACCTCTTTTTGTGTCAAAGTATGTTTCTGAATTCTTTTTGTTTTTGTAAAAATTGTATAGCTGAATACAGACTTATTTTGCTGCATGATGTGAAAATACATTTTGGATTGAAGATAGAAATTCAAAATGATATTATTGAGTGTATTTTAATTGAATTGATCTTAATTGAAACGGTTGTGGTGGTACCTTTTGTATGAAAGCACATCCGTCACTAGATGACACCGCTCAAGTTTTAAGCATCAGAATGAGGTCCAACACACTTGGAAAGAGACTGATATTTTCAGCTGTCATTATATGTCATTAGCTGTCTGAACTGTCTGTAGCCTCCACGCATCAACAAATGATGCACGCGACCGATTGATTGATTTATTGATTATATATAGAAGCACTGATCCTCTCACTTCTGACATGTGACATTCCGGGATCATGGTACCACTTGTGTAGTATATGCCTTCCTCCATTGAAATACACGTAACGTTACATGAAAGCTAACATTGTTTCTCATTATTACTGTTTATGTAATACAAGTGCTGTTTCAGTGCTAACTAGAACTATAACAGTTAGCATAAAGGATATTGCAGTGTAGCCAAGATTGCTGATATCTGTGTAATGTGTGTGTATGTGCATGTATATGTAGGTGTGTGTGTGTGTGTGTGTGTGTTGTGTGTGTGTGTGTGTGTGTGTGTGTACGCAGTGTGTGTGTGTGCATGCTAGGATGCATGTGTCACCATTACACAGGAACTTAGTTCTTGCTATATGGGACTATTGACTATATTGTGTTGCCAAACAGTATGGGTCTATAGGGGTTAAAGTCTGCCATCTTTGACCTTGTCCGGACGCTACTTTCAAATGACTTGAATGCATAATTAAAACATTACCCCCTCTAAGAAGTATAATTCTTTCCTTATTCCAATCAGCACAAGTTCCGTTCTTAATCACCTTGTTTTGTCTAGGTGATCAACTTATTTTCAGGCCTGACTTCAAAAGAAATGTAATCTTTCCAAGTCAGTGCTTACTATTTTCATCATCTACCAACTCTTTGGCAAAATTCAACATCATTATTCATAAGGCAGAAACAAGTTAATTTGTTGCCTCTCAGAATCAAGAATACATGATTGTATAGATTATGTATTTGGCCTGGAATGTCAAATTGTGCAAGTATGGGGAAATACTTTGAGCACCAACATGACCACAGTTATTGTGAGTGAATATCTTCAGGTTGATGTATTGTACTCAGCCCTGTGTTTTTATCTTTTCATTTCCAGTTGTTGCATGTTACTTTTAGATGTCAGAGCAAAGAAAATAAATCGGTGTGGCCTAAGAGGATTTTCAAATATGAAAGAAGCAGAATCACCTACAGTATTTGACAAAATGTTAGAAATTGGACACCTGTGTCATTAGACCAGTGGTATAAGAAGCGATGTTAACGTGAAAGCTCTACTGTGTTGGTGACTAATATTGTTGATTTGATCCAACAGGTGTCAGAAGCTCAGCCAAAAACCCACTATCAAAATCAGTCTTGTTGGATGAAATACTTAAACCTTGATGTTGTGATAGGTTAATAATGTAATTCTATTATACCTTTATCATAGAAAGGAGAACCAAACAAATCAACTGAAAACAGCAAAATTAAATACTTTGATGCAGTACATTTTCATTTCCTCTCTCTGAAGGTCAGGATTATTTCAAGCATTGCAATTTCTCAGTACGACCAGTTAGAAACTGGCATGGACTTCTACTATGATGAAAAAGCCACAATGTTTCTTGGCAACAAATACTCACCTTAAGTATGTAGCTTACAATTAATGTCAACATAGGCGCAAATTTGACTTTCATCTCTTCCAAACATACCTGAGTCTAAGTCCTTGAAGCGAAGAGAGTAACGCAAAGTAAAATCCAATTCTACTCACCTGAGTGAGCAAAAACTGGGGGTATATATATATGTGGGGATCCCAACCTGCGCAGTTGTAGGGTTTACACCCCGAGTAACACAGCCAAGACTTCCCTGGTTTCTCTGAGTTGTCTTAGCCGGCTCGATCTGACTTCTAAGTAAAGTCTACCTGCAGGTGTCTGCGTCTTAGTACAGTTCTTCAAGATACTGCTTCTGGGTAAGTCCTTGTCTATTGGCCTCTTTAACTTCTGAAAAGCTTATAGTCGAGTTGGAAGTATCTGTATACACTCCTGCGTTCTCAGTGCAACCACACGCACTACAGTTAAAGCTAGGCGTAGACGTAACGTTTTAACGCTAGTTCACCTTTATCCGCAGGATGTCCTCTATCCGTTGTATTTAACGATAGGATATTTAGGGATATCAAGCCGACGGACGACGATTTCAAATTGTAATTTTTCTTAAAGCCCAGTTTAAGCCCCGTTTACAATTCATGCGGACGCCGGCCGAATTTGTAGATCGGTCAGATCAGAGCTCGGCGAAAATCAACATCGCCCGAGCATCGGCTTTACTTTTTATCAAATAATCTGCACCCGTGCACCGTCACAAATTGGACGGGGCTCGGTGTTTCCCTCCGGAAAGTTCAGTCATTGTCTTTCCTGCTTTTTTTGGTGCACAACTGACATCACACGGAGGTTTAAATCCCAACGGACGAGCTGTTAAAAGTCGCCCGAAGCCCGCGTAATCGCCCAAACGCCGGTCATACTCCGGCCGAAAATGCCCATTTGGAGCTCGCTGACAAGTCGGCCGAGCTGAATTATTGATTTGTAAACGGGGCTTTACAAATCAAGAATTTAGCTCGGCCGAGTTGTCGATGTCTAAAGTACGATGAGGTATGGCCCTGATGCCGACGAATAAACTCTGCCATTTGTTCGTAGGCATCAGGGTCATGCCTCCTCGTAATTTAGAGCTCGCTGACAACTCGGCCGAGCAAAATTTTTGATTTGTAAACGGGGCTTAAAGACTGCAGTTTGAAACCACCGTCCGTCGACGTGACATCCCTGAATACCCCATCTTTAAATACTACGGATAAGGTCACTCCGCGGGTAAAGGTGAAGTAATGTTACATATACTATCACTTGTTATTTGTGGCATGAACTGAACTCACACCAGGGAAGACTGTCATTGACGCTTTTCTGGTTACTTTTACCGACATTAGATACAATTGTAAGGACAGTGGACATATACAAGTATCTTTTAGAAATAACAATATAGTCATGGCAGGGTTACTGGGCCTTGTGGGTAGGGTAGTTTACTCAGAACCTGGGGGTACTGAGTTTGAATCCCGATGGCAGGACCCGATGTTGTGTCCGGGTAAAGTCCTCGTCACCAATCAAGAACTAAGCTCGGTGACGTGTCGATGAGCTCCAAATGGGCATTTTCGGTCAAAGCACGGCCGTCGTCCTGCACTAGTACTCTCCAAGCAGAGGTTAGACTCCGGCTGTTTTTAACGTGTTTTTTTTTTGGGGGGGGGGGTCGTTTTTATTGGGCTTTCTATTTTGTCTATTTTTTTCTATCGGAGCCTAACCTCTGCTTGGAGAGTACTGCACTAGGGATTCGGGCGATTTTAGCAGGTTCGCCCGTTGGGTGACACCTTGTGATGACAGCTGTGCACCAGGTTGAAAAGTACCGTAACCCTTACAATAGTAATGAAATATAATAAATGTAATCTTTATTTTGTATCCGAGTCATTAGAGAATCGGCTTTCCTATTCAATGTGCACTGCTGGGATGGCTGTGTGTGTGTGTGTGCAGATGTGTGTGTGTGCGCAACTTTCCACTACATATGATTTTGTACATCAGTGTGTCTGTGTGTGTATCTGCGCTTATGCATGTATTTATGCATGTGGGACCATTGTGTGTGTTTTCCCAGTGCTGTTACATGTGTGTGTGAGTGCGTGCGCGCGCGCGCGTGCTCGCGTGTGTGTGTGTGTGTACATATGTGTGTGTGTGTTTGTATGTTTGTTATGTTATTTTCGTATCTTTTATAGTGAACATGCAATGGTCTTGATTTTTTGTGTAGCATATCGCTTTTCTTGTACGGAAGAAGTGGCCGATAACGTTATATGCTTCTTTCAAAGTCACCGCTAGCAATTTTTTCTGGAACTGCAGGCACGGCTTTACAAGGATGATAACTACAAGGGTAATAAGAGAGCAAAGATGGAATATTACATATAAATTATAAATCATGCATAATTTTTTGAAAATTATGCACATTCGGACTAAGATTCCATACCTAATGAGGAAGATATATAATTCTAGTGTTTTCAAATGTAGGATTTCAATATATAAGGCTTATGTAATTTATGGCATACGGAAAACATTAAGAAACCAATTATGCAAATAAGGACCTAATTTGCATATTAATGATGAATGTGCCATGCTTTACTAGTGGTAAGTGATGGTAATTCCAAACTTGTGAAAGGTGTAAGCTAGTAACCTGATCTTAGTGTATCTTTTTATGCTGAAAAGTAGCATATAACGTTACATGAGTGTGCGTGAATTTGTGTATCTTTGGTACATTGTAGGTAGCCAACTGGAAGAATGATTCGTTGAAAAGTGGAGGTCCTGGCTGGCTTGACGAACCAACGCAACTCGATACACACAGAAGAATCTGTCAACTGCATCTACACAACATTCAGCTGGAGAACGCAATACATGATAGGGTATGTAAAAGGACTTAACTTCCCAGGAATTAATGCTTACGTTTTTGGCAGAATCTATACTATGTTTTGTTTTCGTTTAGTGATGAAGCGTTACATCACAAATACCTTGAGTTACTATATGCGTTTGATAAAAGACAATCTTTCTTCCCTCAGCTTTCTTTAACTGTTTAGCTAGGTTTGGTATCAACTTTGTGACCAATAAAAGACATTTTTTTCTTCCCCCAGCTTTCTTTAGCTGTTTAGCTAGGTTTGGTATCAACTTTGTGACCAGTTGCATTGGTAATCCATAATCTACAAAAAAAGTTAAGGGGCACCTAGTATACAAAATGACCATCCGATTGTAATCACATACATTCACTCCCTTCTCTTACAGACAAAATGTGCGGCAAGCTTAAGAGACTACTGGTTCTGTTCCTCATCGTCTTAAAGGAAGCCAAGCAGACAGCAGCCTGCAACACAAGTTGCCCATTAGACTGCTCCTGTAGCAATAAAAACCTCAGCAGCGTTCCTCAGTATCTGCCTAGAAATATCACTAAGCTTTACCTGAGAGGAAATGTCATCACAACCATGACTCCTTATGCATTCTTAAGATATAGGAGTCTGATTCATCTAGATCTGTCCTCCAACCGAATTACCTACATCCAGTCTGCCACATTCTCCAATCTAATACAGCTTCAAAGTTTAAGTCTGCACAACAACAAAATAGCTAACATCCAGGCTGATGTATTCTCTGGTTTGTCACAGCTCCAATGGCTGCACTTGCAGAAGAACCAAATAAACAGCATTGAACCTGGTGTGTTTTCAGGTCTACTACAGCTCCAAAAGTTGTTTCTTCATGACAACCAACTAACCAACATTCTTCCAGGCACTTTCTCAAATCTACCACAGCTGCAAAGATTGCAACTGTACAACAACAAGATAGCTAACATTCATGCTGATGCGTTCTCAAGCATGCCACAGCTCCGTTCCCTGCAACTGCAGCACAACAAAATAACTAATATTTATCCCGGAACGTTTTTAAATCTACCACAACTACAACATTTATTACTATATCACAACCAACTAACCAACATTCTTTCAGGCACTTTCTCAAATCTACCACAGCTACAAAGATTGTCTCTGTCCAACAACAAAATAACCGACATTCGCCCTGGTTCTTTCTCCAATCTGCCACAACTAGTCATGTTAAATCTGCGCGACAACCAGATAGCGACTCTGCCCTCCCAATTGTATGCCGAGTTGTCACCCATCTCTCTATTGAATATCCAAAACAATCCTTGGCAATGCGACTGTAGGGTGGCGGCCTTCAGGCTTAGGATGAGTGGGTCTCACTCATTTGAACGTCAGATTATTTGTTCTCAACCAGTCAACTTACAAGGGCAAAAATTAAGCGATATCAATCCCGAAGATCTGATCTGTGTAGAACCAAGCATTCTAAGCTTTCACAGGGGTGACGATAACACATTTGTGCAGGAGCCGACTGTTCAATTGGCCTGTCAGGCTTCAGGAATTCCCTCACCCGACATCACAGTCATTCTTCCATCTGGGCTGACTGTGAGTGTTGAGTCAGAAGGGAGGGTGACTGTGGGAGTGAATGGTACCATCACCATAACCAATGTTACTGCAGCAGATGCTGGTCCGTATGTCTGTACTGCAGCAAATCATGCTGGCTCCACATCTGCCACACTATCTGTTAATGTCCAGTTGAATGTGCCCACGACGATCTCTTCACCTCTTTCCACATATACAGATACCACTGGACCAGGTACTTCAACCTACCCTACGGACAACAGCTACCTTGAACCTTCTCCCACTTTCTCCCTACTTGATGCCCAGTTGAATGTGCCCACGACAATCGCGTCTCCTCTTTCTACATATACAGATACCACTGGAACTGGTACTTCAACCCATCCCACGGACAATACTAGTAGCTACCTTGTATCTTCTCCCATTTCCTCCCTACCTGATGCCCGTGTGAATGTGCCCACGACAATCGCTTCACCTCTTTCTACATATACAGATACCACTGGTACTTCAATCCATCCGACGGACAACAGCTACCTTGTATCTTCTCCCACTTTCTCCCTATCTGTTCTTGTTCATCATTTGCCGTCCCAAGAGCCTGAACTTGATCCAAGTCTCTCCCTGTCTGTTCTCATTGCCCTCATCGCTACTGCAGTGACTGTTGCTGTCCTCATTGGTTTCACCATCTTCATAGTATTCTGGAAGAGGTGGACCAGGAATCGGTCCGTTGGTCCAGACCCTGGTGTTGTTTTCAACAACACAGGCACCACGGCTACTGTAACAACTAGCGGTCATGACCTGATACATCATCATGATACTGATGCCTGATTGGCAGATTCAAACCCATCGTACTTCTGCCCAAAATGGTTGTGTCTGAAATATTTGGAAATGCAAAATCACATTCAATCTCTGTCAGTAGTAGTTCCAAAATGGCCGTAATCCTTATGCTTGCGGCTTGAGCCTGAATGTGACCAGCAAGAACGGTATTTCAGTGTAGCATTCTATGACTTCATCATCCCAAAAGACATTTGATGCCCTTTCATGATGAGTTTGAGGTTGGAATGAGTCTGTATGACCATTTTGACACATTTTTGCCTGGCAATTGTTAATAAATATGTTATCATGAAATTGAACAATTTAACAGTGTTTGCCAAAGTACCGTCAGAAGAAAGATGTAAATGATACAGTATGAACCACATTTGTGAAGTATAGAATCAATGCTGAACAGGAAGATGTACGTCAAAAAAGCGTCTGATAAAAGAAAGTCTGCAACTTGGTACACACAGTCTCAAATTCAACTTCCCCTCTAGCCACCTCTTTTCATAATCATGTCCTATCGCTAACATTTCACGTCGTGATGTCTAAGGACCAAGAATTTATGAAACTGATGGCAGTCTAAAGTACCAAGCTACTGGCATGTACACATGTATTTACTGAACAGCTGAAGTTAACGTTACAAGCAACTGATGTGAAATGATGATACATTCACCCTGTGCACATCATAGCCTTAATCTACACTAATCTATAGATGAGTAATACAAACCTGTAGTACACGATGTTGAACTTTCCTTAATCGTGCGTTGTAAAAGGTAGGTTAAGTCCACACATTGTACATTGAACCTGTACATATAACGTTATACTGTAGATATTGCCTAGAAGGGAATGTGTACTAGGCTGGCTGAAGCTGATAGGCAGAGTTTAGTTTATGATTTGTATTAACTTGGCTGACGCAATCTTATCATTACCTTTGAATATACAAAATATTTTATACATAGTACCTGCTACCTGATTTGGTGTACCTGCTACATATTATTTGATCAAAATTGTAGAATCGACCAATTCTTTTCCGTTATTTTAACAGACAATCGAAATATACCTTCATATATGTATATAATGTAATATTATCATGTTACTTTTAGTGCATAACTTGGCATGCCGAGGTTGAAGTTCGTTTATTGTACAGAGAGACTGAATTGAAGGCTATTTCGTAGTGATATTTTCATATTCACAGATACCATTCATGGTATTCAGATTTTTGTTCGCATGTTCATATCGCACGTGTTGAGTGTAGGATGTTGAATATGTTGCTGAATAAACTGGAGAAATGCCACAGAATTCGATGTCACAAGGATTCCTGTCATCAATCGGCTCCTCCTGGCGCTCAAAATCATATTGCACTTTTCAATATTCCACACACTTTACAGCATTGCAAGAGAATCAGATATATTGATAGATGAACAAAAGAACTGTTGCATTAACGAACGCATTCTTTCACGAAAAATGATCGAAACTTTGTGGTAACCCTTCAGAACATGACTACATACAGGACATGACTATCGTCAATTAAAATGCAATTGAAACGTGTCATTAATAATATATCCCGTTTTTTTGTGAAAGAAATCAAATATTAGCGTTATCATTCTTTAGTTCAAGAAGTCGCATTTTCCAAAGCTTTGTTAAATGAGCCTCAAAACTCCTTGAGAGCCTTCCGCGATTTTCCATTCCAGAAAAGACAGAACTTTGGCAATTTCACGGTCGTTTTGGGCACTTTTCTGGAGACGGCCGGGAGCGGTACTGCAGATTAGGCTCTAATAGGGTGTTTCAGTTTGACTTGTACAAATGTGAAAATATAACGTTACATGACATTAGAGTTACAGCGTTCCTAAACAGGTTCAGGCGTCTTCAAAATAAATTTTTGAATGACCTTTTTAAAAATTTTCTAAACACTAGTGGACGTTAAAAAAGGATCGCTTTTAGGCGTCGGGGTCCCATGTAACCCCTTCGAAGCGCCACCTATAGCACTATAGTGGCTACTGGCTATGTACATATCGTTTCCTGAATGGAATATGCAGGATAAGGATACATTAAACATCATCTGCTTTCCCCTAACAACTTTGGCCTTTTCGCCAACTGTTCCTCCGCCTTTGTAGTACATACCTGGATCCGGACACCATACCTAAGGATGATATAACATGGACGCATCCACAAAAGGATTGGCAACTGGTGACATGTACAGACACGTCAACTGAAAACACTGCACAGTTTACCAAAAACCCCGCCGCCAGTTTGTAATAAAAAAAGAAAGACGTTGAACCTTAAAAGTACTAGTAAAGTAATATTTCTATTTCCAATCCACGACTTTATAACTGTTTCCGCCACTAGAATATTCTTGCAAATTACGGTTCTATTCCTGAAGACAGCACGAAAAACCTTGATTTTTCAGGTCTTGATAAATAGTTATCTTAAACATTGATGTGCACAAATACTATTTGATACGATTGAGGAGTGTACGATGATTTCTAGATCTATTTGTAGATTTACCCTACAGACATCAGAATTGTTTACACTTCAGGAAAGTCACAAGTTAACAGTACAAATAACAAGGAACATCGAAACAGCTCATTTTGGTATGACCCATGTTCTGGAACATCTTTATGGCGTTCGTAACGTTGACGAGTTGCCATGGAAGACGAAAGTGTTCTACAACCAACACAAGACGATCGAATTTTTCCTGGCCGGACGTGCTCGTACACTGCTCCCAGACATGCCGCTGTTTTCGCGGTTCAGACGGCAACAGACCATAGATGACGTCATGGCAGGGATTCCCTGGTCAGGTGCCCTGATGCGGAGGCAGCGCCACCCCAGTGTGTGGACTTCCGTGAGCAGTCTGACGTCCGTAGACATAGACGAGATGCTGGCGAAATGCAGCGACTGCTCGTTCTTTGAGGAGAAAGAGGGAGTCAGCGATGTTGAACTTGAAGACATCCATCTGAAACAAGCGTTAAAGGAGTCGCTGCGACGGACCGTGGTCGGGAAGCCGGAGTCAAGTTCTCCAGAGAAAGAACTTGAACTAGAAGACATCCAGCTGAAACGAGCGTTGGAGGCGTCGTTGCGAGAACAAGAGACTGTGGTCAAGACGCAGGAGTTGAGTTCTCCGGAGAAAGAACTTGAACTTGAAGACATCCAGCTGAAACAAGCGTTGGAGGCGTCGCTTAGAGAACAAGAAAATGCGGTCAAGACGCAGGAGTCAAGTTCTCCAGAGAAAGAACTTGAACTTGAAGACATCCAGCTGAAACAACCCTTGGAGGCGTCGCTGAGAGAACAACAGACTGTGGTCGAGAAGCCGGAGTCAAGTTCTCCGGAGAAAAACTCCGTCGTGGTCCAAGCTGAAGTTCACGTGGACGCTCCATCCAAAGCACAGTCACCCCCGAACGCATCCTTCTACCAGTCTCTGCACAAGTATCACGATCCAACAAGCTGGGAGAAGGATAACTCCTTCTATGCTTACTCTTCGGATGAAGACGGACACGCAAGCACAAGCGTCGCCGTCGCCGACGTTCATCACGCATATGACAGTCACATGGACGCCGACCTCGAGGTACTTTATTTTCATTTTTATTGATCAACAAAGGAAAGCACAGGACGCAAAATTTTACTTACAAATATTACACCTGAAAGAGACAAATACATGTACAATAAAAATAACAAGCAAATCACAACAAAATGTAGCAAATGGCTGGGGTAGTCCAAGACGGTCGAATAAGTTATCAATTGAAGGGTTTACTAGGTAATTCTTTCTATTTCAGAACGTTTGGTATCTGCGATGTAAGTTTGGGATAGGTTTAAACTTCTACTGTTTGTTTTGTATGACAAGAAGGGTGAACTCCTTAATAGTAGACAGGTAAGGGCTGATTCAGGTAGACTGTTGAAATGTTTGTTTGTTTGTTTGATTATCAATGAATCTTCATCAGTGTTAATATACCAATACTCTTCCTGGAGTCCTCTTCGATAAAATACAAGAAATTTCTACTATATACACTACTTTATATTTGTCATACTAACGCTTATCATCTAATAACTATAATACATACAATACGTTTGACAGCGATCAATAACATCATAACATTACTTGAAATCAGGGATGTCAGCTACTAGGTTCCCTTTGTTGTTTACAGGTAGAACAGGTACCTTGGTGGGCGCTACCCGACGAGCCGACAGAAGTGCTACAGGAGAGGAGAAGGGTGACGAATAACGGCTGTGTGTGCTGGGATCCCCTGGAGATCACCTTTGAAGGATCAGAAACCATCACACTGCCAGACCCAGAGGCAGAGCAGTCCATCACGCAGAAGACCAAGAAGCCCAGTACGTGGAAGAGGTTCAAGTGTGGACTTGGCAGAGTGGGGAGACGCCTTCGGAAACTGTTCTGCGGCTGTCTGATGGAGGAAGAGTTTGATCCCGAGGACCTTTACATCTTGGAGTTCAAGTCCAGGGGAATCGACGTGGTCACCGTGTGACGTTTGGCGAAGTTCAACATCAAAACTGTCAACCTACACTTAAACACAGTGGACATGTGCGGACATGCACGGAGATGTGTACTAGAATCAGGCAAGCTGAGTTTTGAACAGTACGTTAGCAGTACCGTGTGCGATGTTGAATACTTCACCTTCGCCCTTATACAGATTTAACATACTGTCATTGAACCCTGCTGTGTGACGTTAAATACATGACCAATGTCCTTTTACATGCCATATGTTAAGAACGCGGCAAGTGTCACTGTGTGCACTGTAACTTTTGTTACACCTGTTCACTGCCTCAGGCTACATATATTGTTGTTGAACAACATGTACCAGCGACGGAAACATCAGCGATGTTGTAAAAGATGTAAGTTAGATTTTAAGATTAATGGAATTTGTACATATGAAATATTTAATACTATATATGCAATGATTTGCCAAGTACAATATCTACTTCTTGTAAACGTTAATATTTACAAGGACAACCAATGAAATTCACCTGATCAGATCTTTTGCTTCGTGTCTTTTTAAGAGGTGCCTTATATATCAGTTGTATGTAGTACGGTAAAACGTACGGTACGGCAAATAATTAACGTTAGATATATCAGAACAAGAGCACATCTCAAACGACTGCACTAAGGAGACGGTGTTGTAGAACGCCGTCCTCTCGTGTCCTCAGATGACCTGTGTTCTATGAACGATCATATTTCAAAACAGCATTTTTGATAGGAGTTCATCAGTTCATGACTCCCTTGTTCTGACTTTGCATCAGATGATCAAACGAAAATGCGTGCGCACGGAGTAGCTATCTGCAAATTCTCCAAGACCAGAGGAGTGGAAATTCATCATCATCTGGGGCAAGTTGCCGGAACAAGTCCTGGTGATCCTCTCTAGCTCTTTTTAGACGTTCTAGATCCTCGATCGGTACCTGCAACCTCAAATCCCGAGCAAGTTGGACTTTTTATTTTGAATAAGGTGAATGAAAAACAACCAAGCTTAATCAACACACTAGAAAGTCGAGTACAAATGATTTTTATGAGATATCAATTTTTATTTGGTACAATTAGAGTTACGAATCCAACTACACAAGATACATCGAGCGTCAAGTCACAAGAAATGCACATTGTACTGAACAATCTTAACCGCTAGATCAGTAATAAATAACACCCACATATATCATTCAAATGTAAATCGACATTGACATTTTAAAATTTTGTTCTTAGCACTACGCTATAACAGTTATAGGATATTAAGAATATTCACATGCATGTCATTATATGACATTAAGCCGGTTAGTTCACACATTGCGTTAGCAGCAAAAACAGAAGTAATTTCCCTATCTTGCCTGAGGTCTACCTTACAAACATGAGAAGTTTAATTTTTGCCAACGTCTTCCCGTCAGTGGTTTTCAAGTTTCATCGTTCATCTACGTTATGGAGATAGTTGTCAGCAGCCACAGAAGCGTCAACGAAAACACTGCCATGTGTCCTAACCTTTAGAAGCGCAACGTCCACTCGTCATACAAAAATGTCAATGATTGTTCCATAAATGTTATTGTTCTACTATACTAGTTGTTATTGGTTGCCATACATCGTTTCTTGTGCGATTGTTGAGGAATAAAATCATTCATTCATAAATAAAGCACTGCCGTCCTCCTGGCTACCCATACACTCAGATGTACCTCCTGATGACTTGCCCTTTCTTCAATTCTTGGCCCACGAGTTCAAAACATTTCAGAACAGTCCAACGTTACCGGTGTAGCGTTAACACTTGATGATAGCACATATAACGTTACACATAGGATCGATTTAGTAACTAACGTTATTCCACGGCATTTCTAGTGTGTAAACTCCTCAAACGCAAGTTACAATCCGTTCGGTTGATCATCAACTACTTATGTTATGTCCAAAACAAGCCCATCCTCCATTCTGCTCGACTGTTTCTTATCTGCACGTGATAGGTTGATCGAGCAAGTCTGTGTCGACTTTGCATCGCTTTCAAGGCGACGCAGTTGTTAATAAACATTACGCGGAGTTGGACAGTTTCTCGTATCTGTAGATCCTTGAAGGCCACACCATACCCAACACGCGAGCAGCAAACAGGTACATCTCCTCTGCGAGGACCTCGAAGATATCAGACAACAAGGAAGTGACGGCATCCAAGGCGTTGTCATCACGGTGGTCGGGCAAATTCAGTTTCTTGAGAAGCTGGGCGTCCTTCTGCTGAAGTCTCCTGTCGGAAGAGCCGAAAGCTGCCCTCAGAATGTCCGATGGCCTCCTCGAGCCTTTTCTTCTGCGGATCTGCTTGGTTCTTCTTCTCATCGTGGGTGGAAACAGGTGTCAGGTCAGGAGAAAGTGAAGAAACGGGTAGACGTGGTGTTTGCACGGAGCCTGCTGCACGGCGCGTTCAGTTGTTCTATGCAAATGAAGTCGTCCGACGAGCTCTACTGGTTTACCATATGTCAGACAACTTTGGCAAAATTTCCAAAGCATGAAAGCTAATGTTTAAACCCTAAAGGCCTGTCTCGGCCACAAAGCCCCGCCAAGGCCACTAGCCGCAGCTAGATACTCATTTACACCTGAGTTAAGTGAGGAAAGTCGTGTAAAGTGCCTTTCCCAAGGGCACAACATCGGTGACACGGAAGGCGAATTCGAACCAACCTCGAAGCAACCTCTCGGTCTCGAGGCGAACATGCCGCAACTGCGCCACGCGGCCCCACTTAATTAACGCAACCACTATAATCTGATGTCTAACATGTTGCTGTACAACAGTATAAACTTGGCATTGAATGACACACTAATATGTAATTATCAGAGGTGGCAAATACTTCCCGCTTAATGGTCACCTAATTCCTTTGGTGGTCTTCATAATACAACTGATATTTCTTCCGTGTTGACGTATGTTTCCCCCTTACATGTACTTAAAATGCTGCTGATAGATCGGTACTGCTCCTCAATCTTTAATAGTCCTTACCACTGCATCGAATGTAACAGCATTGGGGACACATCCACATACATGTACACACAAGCAAAAACACACAATGACACATGTACACACACAGATATGATTTATATACACAGATATAGATTATAATACACACACACACACACACACACACAATTTCAAGTGCAAACGGAAATAATATTTATTCACACAAGCAAAACACGCACAACACGCACAGTCACTGGTGTAGTAGAACGTTACGTACTGGTATACATTTGTACAAACACATACAAATCCACACACACGCGCACACACACACACACACATACATACTTACATACATACATACACACTCTCTCCCTCACACACACACAATTCCAACTGCAAATGGAAATGATACTGTTTATTTATCATTCCATTCAAAGAGCAACATAACACATGGTACACGTAAGCTGTCCATATTATTTGTCATTGTCATTACAAATGGACACAAGTTTTCACTCTTTCGCCCTCCAAATGCTCGTTACCCCATGAAAGAAACATTTTTATCTTCAAGGCACTTTCAGTGTACAAGAATCTCTTGGAAGCCACATCTAATACATGAGCTTGAATGTGTTGTTATTGCATGAACATAACTTACAGGATACAATAAACCTGCAAAAATCTCAGACATGATTAACACAACCCTTAATGCACAATACCCTTACACTAAATTTTGTATATCTCTTTTCTAGCGCTACAACATGCTGTCTTTTCAAAATGTTCCATTGCAATCACTAACTTTATTCATTTAACAGCATTTTTTTATAATTCTGTTTGTACATGTACCTCAAGAAATATGCTGTGCAAGGAAGCAGAGTTGTCTGCTATTTTCTGTTGTGTTAGACCAATAAATGTGACAAAAAGTGCTATATTATGGTGTACTAGGCTGACTATAAAGCTGGTCAAATGTTGGTTATATACTATGACCCATCATTGTGTTGTCTGGTTATGTAACCGAAAAACATTTTCTTCGGCCTTCAATTTTACCTGGGCCCAAATAATGTCAATATGCAACTCATATGGACTGGAATATACACAAACATATGTGAACGGGGACTAAAGCTAAGAAGACTGGATTTCAGGCTAAAACAACAACAGTTTCCTTTTCTTTTTCACATGTTCAGTCTCATATCCACAATTCAGACTCAGTGACATCCCAAGACTATAATCTTGATGTCACAACTCTGAAATAGCAACACCTCTTCTATGATAGCATTATACATGATCTAACGGTGGGTTCATACATGTATATTTTCTAGCCCATTTGAGGTCCGTATGGAAGTTTTAGCCTTTACCAGGCTCCTCAGCTCCCGGAAAAATGATAGAAATTGCACAAATACAGCCAGATAACATGACAGCAACGTAAGTTGGTTGCAAACTCTTTAGACAGCTTACTCCTCTGGTGTGTCATGCATCTATATTTTTCCAATTACTATTATTTTTCCAGTGACCTGTGGAGCCTGGTAGAGGCTAAAAATTCCATACGGACCTCAAAAGGACTTGAATATATACACACATGTGAACCAGGCTTATAGCTGTGTACAAGCTTGTGCATGAGTCAGGGCATTGCATTGCACTTTGCTTCTTTGCTGTAGTGGCAACTTGGCAAGTACATGACACCAAATTATTTCCAATTCATTCAAATACCAATATACATTTATATATACAATAATTATGTAATTATATACTATATACTTCTCATAATTCATACATCATCAAAATTGGTGAAGTTAAGCCTCAAGAAATTCTACTAGCCATAACAGTGATTGTCAATTGTTTTCCACCAGTAATGACAGGTAATGCCTTCTTTTTTTTTCTCACCTCACTGTCACACTTAAGGTAAATTTCCTTCTCAATTCTTGGCAGAATTGCCTATAAGTATAACCACAACAAAGTTTTCTACATGATCCAAATTACTATCATAATGGCCTTAACAGTAATTTCTTGTTGTCAACTGGTGACGAAATCACTGCAGTGCTATCCCGGCAATAGATAAGATGTTGATAGGAGCTCCCCCTAGCGGACTTACAGAACTACTGCAGTCCTGACCAGCGGTGCAGGTAGGAGCTCCCCCTAGCAGACGTACAGAACTACTGCAGTCCTGACCAGCGGTGCAGGAAGGAGCTCCCCCTAGCAGACGTACAGAACTACTGCAGTCCTGACCAGCGGTGGAGGTAGGAGCTCCCCCTAGCAGCCTGTTACAGAACTACTGCAGTCCTGACCAGCGGTGCAGGTAGGAGCTCCCCCTAGCAGACGTACAGAACTACTGCAGTCCAGACCAGCGGTGCAGGTAGGAGCTCCCCCTAGCGGACGTACAGAACTACTGCAGTCCTGACCAGCGGTGCAGGTAGGTGCTCCATCCAGCAGATTTGGGTTCCACATCTGGTGGCCCCTCCTCACCTGATACAGACAGAGAGAAAAGCAGGGTCAAATCTGAGTCATTCAACCCCATGACCTTGAATGTTTGTCATATCTGGCACTACCACCTCTGAACTCCTCTTACTTCTTGCCATTCTACTGACAACTTCTATTCAAACAACTACATTTGGGCAAACATGCAAGAACACAAATATCCAAACAAAGTGAAAATAAAAAAGTTCCACCTCAATGTCTAATGTCTAAAGATAAAGTTGCCCATACATCAGAACAAGGGGGTCAACCTCCCTGATCAGAAGATGCATCGGGTCCAGCGCCCATCTCCGCTTCCAATAAGCCCTGGGCCACATAGTACACAAGTACTACAGCAGGAGGCTACACCATTGGTAAGTTATAATGTCTGCATATGAAGAAATGATTGAGTGTTATTTTACCCTGAGCCATGGTGGTGAGCGCCTGTTTCTCCTCGGGGCTGAGTGTGAGCATGGTGGTGAGGACGGGGATGAGCTGCAGCTTCTCGTCTCCGGAGGATAGCGTCAGGAACTTCAGCAGCACGTTCTTCAGGTACTCCAGGTTTGACACCGCGCGCTCCCGCTCCTGGTTACGCTCCAGGCGACGGATCTCGTTCTTCAGAACCTGGGGGAACAAGAAATGCTTTTAAAAAAAGCTGGCAATGCAGCCTCAAATGATGGTGAGAATGAAATGGTGAAGAGGGTAGATTGTGAATGACTGGAAGTGCACAGTGTGGTACTACCCCTGTCTGTTCTTGAATCGCACAATGCTTGATAGGAAAAAAAGCGCCCTCAAGCAATTCATTGCTTCTCTAGAGGACTATCTGGAAGGCTGGATGGTAGCCTCTCAATCTAAGACTGGCCTATAAGCAACACTGTAAAAAAAAAACCAACTGTTGACTCCCAAAGGTCAAATATGCTGCCTGAGACTCAGTGTAATGTACTACAACATAAGTAAATAAGATTTAAAAAAACAATTGTAACCACTGCAATTTTCTTTGTTAAAATTCCAGCATGTTCACAGTCTAGAAAACACCCTTTGGTCTTTTTTTTGCAAACATTTCAAAAATTTAATGACACATCGAAGGAGAAACTGACCTTGGTCTGTTCGTTGAGCCGCATGATGGTGGCCTCACTCTCGTGCAGCAGCTCACTCATGTGTTCTATCTTCTTGTGAGCAGCAGACAGGCTGGCCTTCATACTCTCTGTGTCCTCCAGCACACTGGAGTGGCGGGACAGGGTGATGATACTGGGGCTTCTGGTACCTGCAGATTGTAGAAAAATTATTCATTAGATGGAAAAATGTGGTTGAATGTTGTGGTTTGGTAGCTAGTGTCTGTAGCAGACAAGCTGGCCTTCATGCTCTCTGTGTCCTCCAGAACACTGGAGTGGCGGGACAGGGTGATGATGCTGGGGCTTCTGGTGCCTGCAGATTATACAAAGATTATTCATTAGATTCGTCAATGAAGGTTAGACATCCAGGTAAAAGATATGCCAAAAAGCAGTTCCTCAAGCAACTGGGTATGTTTTTCCAAAGTCATATCTAGTTGCTTGAGTAACTGCTTTTTGGCACTACTTATTACATTGAAAAATAAGAGGTAGAATGTTGTGATTTGGCGGCTAGAGTCTACACTCGTACTAAGGCAGCATATTTTCCATTTTACAGTTTTGCAACTACATGTACATGTTAACTTTGAGAGAGAAGTTAACATTTATGCACTGATTGGCAAATAAAACTAAGAAAAATAAGTTCAGTAAGCCCCTGTTCATATTCATTGTATGATCGTTGTGCAATCACAAACTGAGGACATTCTTGAAATAGCAAGTGGCGAATGAAATTCAGCTGTCTTGTTACTACATATATCATGCTATCTTCCTTTCATGTCGGCTGTTGGTTCTGTCACAGCCTAATTTAAACTCAATATCATACAACATCCCATGCCTTAAGGCAAGGATGTGGAAATGGGAATTATAGTCTAAGCACATATTTTCGTGCCATTTTCGAAAGCATTTTCCTATGGACACTGCAGAAACATGAACATCACAGTACAACATTGCTTGCTCACAATGGAACCAAGTTTTCACCTGAAATGACTTTGTCGTCTGATGCCAGCAGATCCTCCAGAGTTACGATGGACGGAGTCGTGGACACGGACGGGCCCGGTCCCGACGACACCGACTCCACCTCCGTGTTCTCCATCCCCTCCCCTTCCTCGCGTTCCACGGCCGCCATGTTGGACGCAGACCACGCCTACAAGATACAAGATAACTTTATTGGATATCGTAGTGCTGCCACTAGATTCAAACCAATTTACAATGTTTAAAACTTCTATGATTTGACAGGCACGCATCACATATTCAACAATATCAACAACAGATGCAGAAATATTCGCGGTAGTTTTACGTTCACGGTTTTTGCGGTGGCCACTTCACCACGAAGTTAAAACCACCGCGAATATTTTTCCATGGCAGTAAGAGTGTACAGTGCATGGTGCTACCGCGAACTTAAAACCACCACGAAAAGTCCTTTTTCCCACTACCGCGAAACTAAATCCCCGCAAACTAAAATGCATTTACAGTACCTGGACTTGTTCCGGTGTGGGTGTGGTCATGATGGCGTGGCTGGGGGTGGGAGGGGGGCTGACGTGTCTGTCTGCGGCTCTCAGCTGGGTCAGCTCGTTCTCGGCTGTCTGGAGCTTCTCCTGGAGGCTGTTGACCTCGCGCTGGTGCTGTTCCTCCATCATGCTGATCCTCTCCTTGAAGGACAAGGTCACGGACTCGTTCTGCTGTTCCAGCTGGCTGACTGTCAGGGACTGTTCCTCACGCCTGTTCTCAACCTCCAGCTACAGATGACATGACAATGGACATGATTATTACATTAAATCAGCATACATAATAATGTTATCCCTTATGTCCACAACTTTTATCTCAGGAGTTCCAGAATACTAAAAGAGTCTGACCTACTTAGAACTTACATTTAGATAATTTGGGATTAATCCAAACATTTTGTTAGTACCACTCTTTAAACATATCAATACTCAAAATAACTCTTGCCAGTATGGGAGTGAGGGAGCGAGTGAATGAATGAGTGAATGGGTTTGTGAATGACTGAATAAGTGAATAATTGAATAAATGAGTAAATGAGTGAGTGAATGAATGAGACTTAGCAAATGAGTGAGCAAGAAAGAATTGAGAATGAAGAGAACAGAAGCTGACCTGTAGTTTGTTGAACCTGCCCTGAGTGAGTGAGTGAGTAAAATGACCTGTAGTTTGTTATAAGTAAGTAGTTTGTTGATCCTGCCCGAGTAAGTGAGTGAGTGAGTGACTGAATGAGTGTGAGTGCTTGAGTAAAACTGACCTGTAGTTTGTTGATCCTGCCCTGCCAGACCCTGTCCTTGTCCCTGAGCTGCTGACTCAGCTGCGTGTGCTGTTTTTGCAGCTGTTCGTACTGCACCTGCAGCTCCTGCTGTTCCTCTGCAGCTGCCTGCAGCTGCTCCGTCAGCTCCTTCACCTGGAGGAAAAAACGATAGTAAGGTCTTATTTAGGGGTGGGTACCGGTATAGAAAATTAAGGTACGGTTTAAGTCCAGAGAATCAGGCCGGACCAGAACCCTGGCCCAATTATCTTTGAAATATCTGAATCACTGTGGTTCAATTTTGGCAGTTTTCACAGAGCCCTCTCCATGACACTGCTGATCTGCATTTCAAATGAACTACTAGTATTACAGAATTGTTTCAGCTAAAACACAAGAAAAATCTCCTTTACTCCTACCATTATATTGGATAAAGTGTTATTATAATTCACAATTCACATGGAAAGGAAAATTATGAAGTAAAAGCCACTGTAACAGTAGTCCCCACCTTGTTCTGTAGTTGCTGTGTTTGTCGCTCCAGCTGTAACTTCTCCTGTTTGTCCATGTCCGCTGCCATCTGAGGCACAGCTGCCTTCGTCTTCTGCTTCAGAACGCTGTGCACCCTGACCTTGTAGCTGTCATATTCCGCCCTGACCTCTGCCAGCTGCGTCTCCGCTGCATCCCTCTCCCGTTCCAGGCTGCTGACCCTGCCCTCCAGCTTCTCGGCTGTCCTGCGCTGTGCCTCGGCAGAGGACAGCACCTTCTGCTGCAGCTGCTGTGTCTCGGCCATGACCTGGGCCAGCTGCACCTTGTGGCCCTCTATCTCCTGCTGCGAGTACTCCAGCTGTCCCCGCAGCGCCGCCTCCACCTTCCCCTTCTCAGTCTGCAGCTTCTTCCCTTCCTCCACATCTTTCTTAGCCTTGATGAGCAGAGCCTTCAGCTTGCTGGCTCTCTCCTGTTCCTGTGTGAGGGACTCCTCCGTCGTCGTGACCTGCCTCATCAGCTGATGTATCCTCTCTTCCTTCCCTTCAATCTCAGAGTTCAGCGCGGAAATCTTGCTCTCGTGGATGGCGACCTGCTGGTTGAGCTCGCTCACCGTACGCTCGTAGTCCGCGATCTCCAGATTCATGACGTTGCTCTGCTGGGCCTCCTGCAGAGCTCTCTCCAAGCGCTCTGTTGTTGTCTGGTGCTGCTTGTGTCCGTCTGTTAACTGTTTCTCCAACTGTCCGATCCTCTCGGCGCTCTGCTCACATTCTCTAGTTTTCTCTTCCTTCATAATCGTCTGTGCATCTCTCTCTTCCTCAGCCTGTGCAAGCTGCTTTTGTAGCTCCTGCACTTGACCTTCTAGATGGTGGCTGAGATCTGTTATTGAGTCGTTTGAGGCTTGCAAATCTACAATCTGTGTCTTCAGCTGTGCAAACTCTTGGCATAGGTCTTCATGCTGCTTGACTCTCTCCTGTAATTCCTTCTCAACTTTCTCCAAGTTAGCCGCCGTCTCCTCATACGTCAGCTCAAGTTTCTCATATTCTCCCTGGAGTTGCTGCAGTTGGGAATCAGCACCCGAATTTGCTGCTATCTTTCCTTCTTGCTCCTTCTGGAGGTCTTTGACTGTCTGGAGCTCCTTGTTAAGTCGAGAATTTTCCTTTCTCGACTCTTCAAGTTCCCGCTTGAGCTTGACAGCCATGGCTTTTAGCTTGTGTGCAATTTCTTCCTTCTGTTTAAGATCAGACTTGACTTTTTCAAGATCACTCTGCAAACTGGCTGTCATTTGTGTTTGTTCTTCTTCTTTACTGTTTGAGATATCCTCCACGTTCTTCGCTTGATCTCTTTCCTTTTGCAGATGCTCCTTCTCCTTGATGGCCTGGTCTCTTTCCCTTTCTGTTTGTTCTACATGAGCAAGAGCTTCTTCCTTTTCAGCTTGCATCTTGTCTTTGTCACATATCAATTGCTCTTTTTCACTTTGTAGTTGTTCTTTCTCAGCTGTAGCCTGATCTCTTTCCATTTGCAGCTGTTCAATGTCGGCCAAGACCTTGTCTTTTTCAGCCTGAAGTGCTTCTAGATCCCCTAATACCTGTTCGTGTTTTCCCTCTAGCTCTTCTTTCACAGCTATTACTTGGTCTCTTTCTTTTTCCACCTCTTCTTTGCTGGTGAAGGCTTGATCTTTTTCAACCTGCAACTGTTCTGTAATCTGTAAAATTTCCTCTTTCTCATTTTTGATCTCTTCCAACGTACTAAGTATCTCATTCTTCTCTGTCTGCAGCAGTCTGATGGTCTGGTCTTTCTCACTCTCATCCTGTTCGTTCAAGGACTTCTGCATCTCAATCAGCTGTTCTTTAGCAGCTACAGCCTGCTCTAGTTCATGCTGTATCTGTTCCTTAGCTGTCAGAGCTTCGTCTTTTTCCACTTGAAGCTGTTGCTTCTTTGCTACTTCCTGGTCCAGTTCATGTTGTAGCTGTTCCTTAGCTGTCAGTGCTTGGTCTTTTTCAGCTTGAATCTGTTCATTTTTAGCCACAGCCTGATCTCTTTCCTTCTGAAGCTGTTCCCTCTCTGCTACAACTTGATCCTTTTCAGTTTGCAGCTGTTCAAACGCAGCTGTTGCCTGCTCCCTTTCCTGCTGTACCTGTTCTTTAGCGGCAGTGATTTGTTCTATTTCATGCTGTAAGTTTCCTCTGCTAGTTTCACCTTCATCTTTTTCATTTTGCAGCTGTTCCTTGTCATGCACAGCTTGATCTCTCTCACTTTGTAGCCGTGTCTTTTCAGCTACAGCTTCATCTTTTTCCTTTTCTAGTTGTTCCTTTGCAGCTGTTATCTGATTACACTCACTTTGCAGCTGTTCTTTGTCAGCTGTAGCTTGGTCTAACTCCCCTTTCAGCTGTTCAACATCTACCAGAAGTTGATCTCTTTCTACCATAAGTTGGTCCAACTCAGTCCTTTCTTGATTTCTTTCTTCACTTTGCTCTTGGTCTCCTGCAGCCTTCATAGTCTCCATCCTTTCCTTGTCAGATATTGCCTGGTCCCTCTCTGCTTGTAGCTGCTGTTTGTCTGTAGCAGCCTGGTCCTTCTCCTTCCTCAGCTCTTCGTTCTCAACAAGCACCTGATCCATCTTACTTTGCACCTCCTCTTTCTCAGCAACAGCTTGGTCCCTTTCAGTACATAGCTGTTCTTTCTCAGAGCAAAGTTGTTCTTTCTCATTTTCTAGCTGTTCAACATTGGTCTTCAGCTGCTGGTTGTCTGCCTGTGCCTGTTCTTTCTCTGTTTGCTGTTGGTCTCTCTCTGTTTCCAGCTGCTGATTATCTGTTTGTAGCTGTTCTGTTTCTGCTTGCAGGTGACCCCTTTCTGTTTGTAACTGGTCTTTTTCTGTTTGCAGCTGTTCTTTCTCCGTTTCCATCTGCTCTTTTGCTGTTTGTAGTTGATCTTTATCTGCTTTCAGCTGTTCTGTTTCTGTTTGTAGCTGTTCTTTTTCCATTTGCAGCTGCTGTTTTTCAGCCAGCAGGTTTTCCTTTTCTGACTCTAGTTGTGTCTTCAGAGATGAGGCCTGCTCCCCATTGTTTTCTAATTGTTCTTTCTCAGATATAATCTTTTCATATTGCCCCTGTAATTGCTCCTTCTCAGACAAGACCTGGTCCCTCTCATCTTTGAACTTTGCTCCTTCACCCCTGACCACCTCTATTTCCTGTTTAAGTTGCCCTTGCTGTTGCTCATGCTCTTTTTGGATCTCATCCAGAGCGTTGGTGTGTTTTAACTCTAGCTCTTCTTTTACTTTTGCTATTGAGGTGTTTGCTGCTTCCAATTTTGCTGTCAATTCTTCCTGCAGCTTTTCAAGTTCCTCTACCCTCTGCTGCAGGGCTGTTTTCTCTTCCCTCAGAGTGGTTAGCTCCTCTTGTTCCACAGACTTTTCACTGTCCATCTTTTCATACCCATCCCTGAGCTCTTTCTGCTGTTCTTCCAGTGTCCTAATCTGTGATTTGCTGGCCTCAAGTTGTGTCTCAAGGTCACCCTTTGCTGTTTCAGCTGTCTCCACCTGTCCCCTCAGCTGTTCCATTGCTGTTGTTGCCTCTTGCAGCTTTCCCTGAATGTCATCTTGCTGTTCCTGTTTCTCAGTGATCATGTTGTCCAGCTTTTCCTTCATGACAGCTATCTCTTGCTGTGCAATTGACAGTGACTCTTGCAGTTTGCTGTTCTCGTTTGTTGCTGCTAGAAGCTGTTGCTGCAGTGTCTGCTTTGCCTTCTTGACTTCGGCAAAGTCCTCGGCTTGGCTGTCCACTTGGTCCTTCCACTGTAACTTCTCCCTTTGGAGCTCCTCTACTTTCATCATGGCACTGTTCATCTCCCCCATGATCATCTCCCGCTCTTCCCTCATCTTGTTGCACTGTGTCTGCAGGGACTGTTGGCTATCCTCTAGCTGTTTCTGCAGATCACATTTCTCTGACAGCAAACCCTCCTTGTCTGCTTGCAGCTGGTCATTTGCAGCCTTGAGTTTGTCTCTCTCTGCTTGTAGCTCTTCTTTTTCTGTCTGCATCTTTGACAAAGTGGCCTAGATGTGGAAGGGTGAAATTCTTTTATTTAGGCTATAGTTCATTGTCAGAAACATCAATAAATCGTGACAAATATGAACACGACTTGAGCTAGGGCTGCAATTTTTCAAATTGTAGAGAATTTTTATTTCTATTTTGCATGTTCCTGTTGAATGTTGTTTATGACAAACTTCTATAGTCTGAATAAGAATTACCTAGGTCTGCAATTTATCACATTGTAGAGGAGGACTTTTATTTTCACTTTCATGATCTGGTTGAATGTTGTTCATGCCAAAGTTCTACATGTCTGAATAAGAATTACCTGGTCTTCCTTGTTGGAGTCCTTATTGGCCTCTGCAGATGCTTCCTTTTCTTTCTTCAGTTTCACGAGTTCAGTGTTCAGCTCTAGGAAAAGAAATGTCGATAACAACACGTCAGTCTTCCAACAACATCAGCAACATCCGTGTTGTACTCAGATAATACAAAAATATTGTTGTGACCTTTACTTTCACATACATGTAAATATCAACATGTCTGGCTACAACATCCAATTTGTGTTATTCAGCATTATCAGGGTTGGACAAGTCCACTAGCCCTATTGCCCAGGGCAAGTGAAAGTACTGATTGGGCAAGTGCATGACCTACATGTACCCCACTTGCCCGATCAGGCAAGCAAGATTTTTCAATTGAGTGAGATTTTGATAAACTTGTCACTTTTTACAGCCATGACACCAAGCAATGGTCAACATAGAAAAATAGAGGCAATAATAAGAATTCCATTGCTGGAAGTAAAAATGCATATAAAATTGACATTCGAATTTTGGGCAAGTGAAATGTAAATTTTCTATGCGCTTGCCCGATAGGACAAGTGAATTTTAGCAAACTTGTCCAACCCTGATTATATTGACTTCTTTACATATCATAGGTAAGCTAGAACTACAATGTTTTTCACTATAAATCATTTTGAAATCTCTGTAGCACTACGTATTGTTCATCTGACAATTATCATCGGTAGGCTGCTACTGCAAGTTCTTCCAGTCCCTTTTATTGCTTACAAGATGATTGATCTGTTTTGGAGTAAGCTGGCCATTAGAGTCTTCAAGGGCAGGAGCTGTTGGATGTACTGTGACAACACATTTCTACATACCTTCACATTTTGCCTTTGTCTTCTGTAAAACCATCAGCTGCTTCTTTACATACTTGATGAGCTCCTCCTTGGGTAGGTTGTCAAGCTGGGAGGGAATCAAACAACAAAACAAATGCTATTAATGTTAGAAGTAGTGAGAGTGAAACACACAGTTGCCGAATATGTCAATTCAACAATAGTTTTAAGAATATCAAACTATTGGTTGGTAGATCAATCGAACAAAGTCTACGGAAGAACTAAAAGAAGGTTGTGAAACGAAGAAGACTTTGTTCAATCAAACTGTAGACTTTAGCAAAATGCTATGTATACCTTATAAATCCATTCTTTGAAAAAGAACAACACACAGACTGTCTGAATATGGTTAACCATAAACAGATCTATATAGAGGACATCCTTGTATGTGAACGAGTGCAGAACTGCGAGTCCTGTTTATCTGTCCGTAAGAACTGTTTCTATTGGCTCGGGACTGTCGCACCAAAATATTGATGCATATTTGTAAGGCTACGTTATGTCTGTTGTATCTAGTTTTTAATGAATCTGCAACAGATCTAACATCCTCATAATTCAACTGGGTGACATTATACCGCCACATAAAAAGACGTTATCATAGAGGTCTGTTCAAGATTGCCTTGAACACCTGAATATCTCAAGTGCATATTCCTGAGGATAACTGATGCTACATTGGTACATGTCTTTTTAATCACTTATAAAAGGTTCACATATTTTTCTCATGTGGCAATATAATGGCACTTGGTGGAATTTTGAGAGTTGATGTTATATTCTAGAGCGATGTACGGTAGACAAAGGCCCTGTAAGAAATTAAGAGGAATTGAAAAGCAGAGCAGTAATTAAACAACATTGTGAGTCTTCTTGTTTTTATTGCGTTGGGAGAAGACATGTGCACATATTACACTAGCTTTTCCTGAGACGTCTTGACAGAAAACGTCTCAGAAAATGCTAAATTTCCTAGTGGAAAGGTTGCCGCAGTATATATAAAGAGGCGTTTGCGGAGATGTCTCCGCAAAAGTCGTCTCATGACAGCTTTAGCGTTTCTAGTGTAAGGCGAGAGATAGTTACCTGTGACTTTCCACCCTTTCCCGCCGCTGACGGTTGGGTTCCCGCTCCACCTCCCTGGCTCTGCTCCGCCATGTTTACCTGGTCGTCACGGATACAGCTCTACAACACCTGGTCAAAAGTCAACACGGGATTCACAACATAATCCATACGCACATTCATGACTGAAGAATGATAACAAACATGAACCTGAACAAAAGTTGCTGGTAATCTTCTAGGCTTTAGGAAGGCCAGACTGGTGAATAATTTAACCATTGACTACCTTACTAGTACCTGAGTCTTGTCTCCTGTTGACAGCTGTTGTAATGTTCCCAATCAAATGTGTCAGGCTTTTTATCAACGATCAATTTTCATCCTGGGACGATGTAATAAATACAAGGATAAGGATATAATCAATACTTTATGCATCATAAACTGAGTAAATGGGTTGTTTGATCTATTGATCTATCCCCTCCATTTGTTGCATTTGGTCAGAATTTTTTATTGTCAGAAATATGTCAAGTTCCTATCCCCTCATATCTTACATGATAAGATAGTGTACATTTAATTGCTTTTGCAATGGTTTTATTCTTCTTGGTAGGAGGGAAAGGGGGTCTTTGATGTGTCCTAAATTTGAGGTTGTTAAACAATTCTATTGTTTGTTTTGTTTATTTGTTTGTTTGTTTGTTTATTTATTCGCACACAAGTATTACATTAAAACACAAAACGAAAACAATGGATAAAACAGGTGCAGGCGGAGGGAAAAAGCTTGTGAAGCTTATACTTAGCCCTCCTCCTTTAAACTAAACAAAATTGATTATGATATATGATAATAAAGTAAAGTAATACATAGAATAATAATGATACAATAAGGATAAACAAGTAATTAATGGTATGAATTAACAATGAATGATTGTATCATAGTAATACTAATACACTGCAAACGTATATTCATGGTGGAGTGGTGACCGCTGCAAAAGTTCAACATAAGGATTTACAGTAATGGATTTTGATTTTTTACTTTTCGACTGAAGGGTTTTCTTCAAGGTTCGACACCCAATCAAAACAATGACGTAATTCGTAGAACCAGTCTGACAACCTGCAAACACAATAGGGGAGTCTACAGGTGTTTGCGTCACAGTGGCACAATAATTGATGGCTTCTGCAGAGTGAATGACCGGTCTGTGACGTTAACAATAACACAGTTGACTAAGCATCTCGTAAAAAAACTCCTGTAGAAGTCTTATGAAGTGTCAGTGATTGCCCTATGCTTTTTCTGCTTCTGTGGTTACCTTTTTGAATATATGTAATGTTACAAGTAAGTTACATCACTTCATTAATGTATTGTAAATAGTTCCAAAGTCTGCAGGAACTAAATTTCCAATTAGGAGAAGGGGACATATTACTGGTATTTTTTTTAAGTTTCACAGTTTTTTTTGCAGTGCAAATTCATGACACAGCGGATATGCCTTCTTTTTACGACTAACATTACCAGTACTGTATCAACTATGAATTAAAAACACTGCTATCTGTCTTTATAATTGCTGTGAAATTACATGATTTACATTATTGAAGACAGCAGAGATAGCACATTTGGAGCCCTGCTTGCATGTCATCACTTAATTTAGATGAAAGACTGTTTTTCTAACTTGTTATGTTTGGTCTCTAATCTCCATAGAAAGCTTGACACACATATAACGTTAACGTCACTATCCAATTTTACTTGTGCAATCACCCAGATAATCTTTTGCTTGGGGCATCACTCCAGTTTTGCCTGAATAATCCTATGAAATGCGTTCTAAGAGTAAGAAAACTCAACATACAAAAGGGAGATTGTAGTTATAAGAATATGAATATATAACAATGATACAAATGTCAAATCAGAACGTAACATAACATAAAATGTGCTTTGTTGTCTAAGAATTGTCTTCGGTCTGACCGTCATTGACATAACGTTACAGATTTCTGAGATACTATCGGAATTCTGGCAATAATTTTGTTTGGGTAGTCTTTTGCACTGGGTAGCGTCGACGAAAAAAAAGCTTCGATGCTAGGTGTACGCCAAGTGTATGCTACCACCCGTGGCTTTACGACACTGATGTCTAGACGTTAATATTGAATGAATAAATTTTACGTCAACATCAGGAGTTGTTTACCTCCTTACACGTCTGTCACGTTCCGCCCCCCTCCCACACCGAAATCGCCCGGGGAAAAAACTTACCTATCGTCCTAAGAAAGGATCAGAGCTTGCAGCTAGCATCAGCAACGTATGGGACACCTTAATGTGCTGTTATCTGGCCTGTTTTATCGCGAAAAGTGTTCGTTAACACTAATTTGACACGTCACCAGGAAGAAATGCTCAGATCGACCGAGCTTGGCACTGCACCCAGCTGATTGTGAACCTAGCGACTAATTTGTGTACAGCAAAATTCGGACACCTGAGATGGGCGTGACCAACTACTGGAGGAGGGGCGTGATACCCACAAAGGCTGTGGAATCTGCTATGCCAAAATAGCGACGATGTGGACTACTCATGTGTATCTCTTATTTTCCGATAGACTAGCTCAGGTATCAACATGCTGTATGCAGGTAACATTATGTTTAACATTAAATACCTTGCTCCATATATGGTCTCATGGCCTGAGGCCTTTTCTAGTAGCAGGTTTCTCAGAATCGGCGGTGGAAGATCTTTTCCGCAGGGTCCCTAATACAAGGCTACCGTGTAAATCGCTAGATCTATTGTAACTCTTGCAGCACGGATTCATCATGGTATAGAGTTACCACATGTCAATTAGGTAAAGCCACACTGACTCAACTTTATGGATGATGCAAGCAAGTTGATTTTTGCCTGTTCTAAAAAAAAAAAAATGTGGCCGCATGTGACCCAATAGAGAGACTGATCAATCAGAATTCTAAGCTGGGCATCTGCTCCCCGTGGTAAGGGGCACACAGTCAGCACAGCGCCCTTGTAATGGCAGTAAAACATTATTGAAATGGTGACAATTGTCTGTTGCAGTCTTACTAGATCGAGGTGAAGATAAGACAATTCAAGCCTGGAAAAATAATGGGCTGGATGTTTAGTCCTGGTTCAGCAGCATTTTTTTCTAAATTTTTTTTTTTACCCGTTGGCATTACTTTGGGGTCTCCAGGGGATGTCATCCATGAAATTAAGAGTGTGGCTTAACACTCAACAAAAGTACACACACCTTAGTTTCCTGGTAAATGTATGCTTGATAATGTTGAAAAACAAAACTCTCTCTCTCTCTATATATATATATATATATAACGCGTATAACATAATATGCTAGTGTAATGCATATGCAAATAAAGTTTGCTCAGTTTTCAAACCTCAAAATGTTTTAGTCCTATGCCAACCTACATGTATGTTCAGTCTCTATTTTAATTAACTATGTTGATTAAGTACCTTTCAAGCTACATGTAGTTGTATTCTATCCCTTGCAATCTTTAATGTGTCAGTTTAACAACATGTCTGCACACTAGTACACAGACATGTGCATCCACACTGTATATGTTTGATAGCATCTTAGACCGAACAACTTTCAAAAGTGCAAAGATAAAAAATTCATAGACAACAGAGATATACGACGTAATGTTTATTAATCTTTGTATATCACAACGCATATCACATTTCTATAAAGCCTGACTGGAATCTAATTAGCATGGCCACCAACACAACTGGAGATGCTGTAACTAGGCAGCATTTACGGATGTAACTAAGCAGGTGTTGCGACTAATAGTAGCAGTATATAGATGTTACATTGGCTGGGGAAAAAGATAAACCAAACAAAAGGGTTAGACCCAATTTCAAAAGAATGTCTCTGGCACTGTCTTCACTTTGTTTTCCATGTGTGCTGGAAAAACAGTGTCACATAAAGAAAAGATTGCAAAGGGTTGCCAATATGAGAATGTTGAAAAACACTAGGCAGGGCATATTGAGCAACAAACAACACATTAGAGACCAATTAATGCACAAGTTGGATAGATACACATGTAGTAAGAAGCATGCTTTGACCCAAAACTGTCTGACATGTACATGTATATCCTCTTCATGTTACTATATGCTCTATGGAAGCATCAATAAACACTTGAAATTTACAATAACAACATATGTGTATACTATCTTTTTTATAGCAGTTTCTTACACAGTGTTTCATCACATAGGTAACGTTAAAATGGAATGCACAAAATAATAGACATTCTATGACATTATTTTACATCAGGTTATTTCTATCCCCACTTTTAGAACTTTCATCACAAGCATATATACAAGATAGTTAGTCAATCTTCTTCACAAATAAATTGCGGTGTCATATCGTCTCTACATACACACAAAAATACTTCAAAGTGTTCAATCTTTTATATTCAGTTTAAATTTTTAAGGTCAAAATACAAGTACATCTATACACCACACTGAGATGTCTCTACAGAGAAGTATGGAAATTGAGCTGTTCTTAGGTAGTACATAACGTTTTCCTAATAACACAGCTTTGTGTGACATCACCAGTCCATTTGCACACAAGTTGGGTGATGTCATCACTGACTCTTGAGGAAGAGAGCGGCTCCACACTGCACCCATTGGTCCTGGTTGCCTCCACACGGAACCTTGACCTGGTTCACGATACGGTCGCGATCCGCGCTGAAGTACAGCGGCAGTTGGATGACCTCTTCCTCTGGGTAGGGGTCAGCTCCCTGCACCAATCAGACACAATGTTACATTGCATCATTCAAAGCGCATAGATACTGTAAATGCCTTTAAGTTTGCAGGGATTTACTTTCGGGATAGTGGGAAAATAGAGTGTTCACAGTAGCACCATAGACTGCAGTCACAAACTATAATGGAAAATGTTTGCGGTGGTTTTAAGTTTGCAGTAAAGCAGTCACTGCGAAAACTGCGGACATAAAACCACCGCGAGCATGTCAAAACCACTGCAAACATTTCTGCATTTACAAGGGTACAGTAGATCAATCTTAGAGGGGATTCATAAAAAGTATAATTTGATGATTTACAATTGATCATTAGTCCATAAAATTTTAAGAATTGCTTCTACAATAGGCAAACTACAAGATACCAATGACATCTACATCTACATATCTTTACCCCCAGATGACCCCGCGAGGGGCTAAGTAGGGGGGGCGGGAGCTGAGGCTCCTGGGTTGAACAACACTGACAAAGCGCTTTTAACACTGACAAAGCGCTTTTAACACTGACAAAGCGCTTTTACAGCAGACAACAACACTATGATACAGATTGTGTGATTTGTGAGTAGAACAGAGTAGACTTGACTTTTTGGCACATCTTTGCCATCTCTGTGGCCAAAAGGCTGGGTTACAAATGAGTCTTATCATCAATTTAAAAAGTAATAACAACAAGAAGGCCTTTCAGCACCAAGGAGAGGGATAGCAATAGCTACCATAGTCAGTATGCTTTTAGCAGCACAAACAAACAAACTTATATTACTATGCAGTGGGTGATTGTTCTGTTGAATGTACTGACCTTACTGTCAATCCAGGCCACAGTAAAGTTTGGTACGATGCAGACACTGGGAGAGTCTCGCTGGTTCTCGGAGAGACGACTCCCATTGAAGGAGCAACCCTCCAGCATCAACCCACCAATCTGTCGTGGTAAGATAATAACAAACATTGGAGATGATGGCAACCACATTGTTTTGCAGTGACATCAACTTTTGCTACAAAGATATGCATTGGATTACAAAC
>NC_049985.1:5625872-5632173 GCF_000003815.2 Branchiostoma floridae | reverse complement strand
TTGACACACCTATGTTCCAACACCCCTAACCCTTACCATAACCCTAACATAACAAGTTGGGGGTGATGGAAAATAGGGATGTCAATTGCTACATGGACATCAGAACATACTGCTGTAGGAACATTGTCACCATTGTCAACTAATCATACTTCAACGCATTGTCTTTAATAGTGCTTGAAAAAAATTTTCAGACAACCAATTTTAGAATCACATTTGCATCACATGGTTGTTGTGAACTATTCTTCACAGCAATCTAAGATGAAGTGCCTATAAAAGCCCTGCCTACCTTCACAGCCAGCTTGGCGCCCGAGATGCTGCCCTTCCAGCTGCTGACAAACTTCAGGCTGTCCATGGGACAGCGCAGGTCCCTGCAGAGCAACACACAAGCTTCAGCTCAACAGTATTTGTTCAAATTACTATCATTTCTGAGCAGTGGAGTATAATAGTTACTAAAAAAAATTATACAAACTTAAGATCTGTCTGTCAATGAGAATGTGACTCCTTGATGCTTGACAGTCTTCAAGGACTATCCTCACGGTCAAAATCATATCAGACAACCATTTCCAAGATAATATCCGATTGCCTGAATAACTGCTTTTTATCACTGTCGTTTTGATAGCATGTCTATATTCATAACTTTTCAACTATGCTGGAGATCTATTTGATAAACTCTAAGAAGATTCCAATAGACGAGTACAATGTACCTTGCAGTCTGTTGTCTGAGAGCATTGAGGAAGGTATCCGGGTGGAAGAGTTCGGACAGGTCCAGGACGTCCCTCAGCAGTGTGCCGGCCTCCGCTCGCTCTGCCCACCCCTGGATGGCCATTGCTCGAGCCACCAGCGCACGCAGGTACTGCATGGGGTCTTCAGGGCCTTCCCACATGCTCTGCCAGCCTCCTGGAGTCTGCAGTAAACACAGGACAAATGTAAGTGTTAAAGAGCCACCAGTACCCCAATGTGGCAGGGTAGTCTTCTGGTTAGGGTTGTTGGCTTAGAATCTGAATGTTGTGCCCTTGGAAAAGGCACTTAAGACCTATTTCTTCACTTGACTCATGTGAAAATGAGTACCGGTATCGAATAGTAGATGAGTATCGCGCTATACATTGTAGTTAGGTACGCCCTCTCAGAGTCAGATGGGGCATTAAGTTTGAAGGCCTAAGCATGATTAAGATCCCACCACATTTTTTTGTGATTCTACCAGTAGAGATCCCGATCAGAATTTCCATTGACAGAAGCTCCAAACAGGGTGTTAGGAATTTGTTAGGGTGGTCTCTTCTTTGTAAATCCTAAATTCCAGGTCAATTCATTGGTCTCAAGTGACATGAATCAAAGTTGAAAAGATCTGGCTGTCTTTTACGGGAATATCTTTAGATTCACTAAGTCCAGTTGTGATCTCTATACTGGCACATTCCAAACTCTATCCTGAGATTTACAAATGTACATGTACATGAACTGAACTGAACTGAACATGTGCATATACACACCTCCTGTCTGAGCAGTGACTTTGCCAGAGTCTGCACGTCGGACGTGAGCAGGCTTGTCCCCCGGATGACGCGGCTGAGCGCGGCCAGCGACTGGTGCACGTTCTGCACCAGCTTGACGGAGGAGAAGCGCTCCAGCTGGATGAAGGAGATGATGGGCTTGTCGGCCTGGTCGCTGGGCGCAGCGATGCGCTGCTGCAGGAGCTGGGAGGCCTGGGAAGGGATCAGATGTGGATTTAATATTGGATTAACTATAATTGTTTAAACCACTAGCATTTGCACCACGAATGTATACACTACTGTAAATGTATTTAAGTTCGCGGGGATTTAATTTTGCAGTATCGGGAAAAAGGACTTTTCGCGGTGGTTTTAAGTTCACGGTTGCGCCATGCACTGTAGTCTCTTACTGCCATGGAAAAATGTTTGCGGTGGTTTTAAATTTGTGGTGAAGTGGCAACCGCAAATGCCGCGAACATTAAACCACTGTGAAAATTTTTGCATTTACAGTAACTACTTGTATTTGCATTACGAATGTATACACTACAATATAACACAGGTTATTAGTACATAAGAAAAACTACCTGTGAGAGCTAATACCAAAATAATGTGTCCTGCAAAGCAACATTTTAGCTGCAGTTTCCTAACGGATCAACAGAGGGTGTCTCAGTACCTTGGGCCAGATCTGATGAATGTAGCAAGGTCTTTTAAAAACAAATTGATGATATTTTTGCAATAAGCCTAGGCCTACTTGCATACAATAAAGCAAAAAATCATTTGATACTTTAAAACAGTTTATCATAAACCAACTAATTAATCAACAAACCAATGAAGTACATGAAATATGTAAACAAAAAAACAGACGAATGGACCAACCAAACAAACAACAACAATTTTATGACAACATATAGTGGCCACATTGGCAGTATAACACCAAAATAACAGATCCCTATTCTCATACTAGATGGTCCAAAGGTCTAACATGTCAACATGCCACACTTCAACCCTTGAAGAGTAGCAACTAATAACTTAAAGGTGCTAGTAACTGAACTGTTGCAACCTTCAATGAACGATTCAACTCAATTTAAAGCTACTTGTATTTGACTTGCCTGCCTGCGGAGTTTTATGGTCTCTGCCAGGAAATGGGTATCAGAAAAGGTTCCATTCTCCAAGTCATAGCGTTGGAACTAATGTCAGGAAATTCAAAACTTATTTTCTAAGGTCAATCAATATAATGATAATCTGTGTAATATCTATCATACTGCCTTCGTTGAACTTTTCATCATCAAAGTGGATGAGCTGATAATTATCATCAGAATTCAACATGCATGTTCTATTATTCTTGGGGGAAGTGGGAAAAGTCTAATAGTATATGAACAGAATTCATAATACAGTGCTAGCCTCAATCCACTGTCTCCCTGAAAAAGATGTACTGGTAGATCAAACATTGTTGCCAAACATGCCTATAATAGATATGGGGTGACATACTGTTTAGGGTCACAATAAATTCATTAAAAGAGAGGGCATGGAGGAAAAGTTGCATCCAACTACCCTGACTCCTGAAAATGTCTCAACAGAATTTCTTTTTAGAGTCCATCTGTATTCATGTTAATCTACTAATTTACTGACAATGTATTTAAGTATTTTCTTCTTTATTTTTCTCAGAAAACATGACAACCAAGAAATGAAATTGGTGTGGACTTTAAGTCCTTTTCTTCTCTTTTCCTTTATGATTGTCATTGACACCTGACACAGACCTGGTTGAGCTTCTTCCACAGGTTGAGGATCGGCGACAGTTCCGTGGACCACGTCTCACGGTCAAACTTCTCTGCTGCCGCTTCGGACCGCATCAGCACCTTCAGCTGACCGATCACCTGTCCGCTGATGATACGCTGAGCGGACCGCTCGATGTTGGCGGGGAGTCCGAAGTACGCTGGTCTGTCGTCCTCATGAAGGGCCTCAATCACATCTTGGTAGTCCTGTTGAGAGAAAGAGAAAGTTGCTTTAGGACAATGCAAATTGTATCTTAGGGACACCTTTCAAGAAAAGTGCAGTGCAACACACCATTTTTGTAGGCATGTGGTAGGTCTATGTCAGGGTCACAATTTCAAACCAAGGTATGGATGGGCAGTTTGTGGGAACAAAAAATAAAAGTGTATACATCCTGGTAGTCCTGTTGAGGAATAGGTCAGAGAAAGTTGTTTTAAGACAATGCAAACTATATCTTTAGGTTGCCTCTCAAGAAAATGACAAGTTACCTTTGGAGTGACCTTTCAGTGCAACACACTATTTTTGTAGGCATGTGGTAGCAGCAAGTTTACATGTAAGTCAGGCTCACAATTTCAATCAGTTTGCAGGAACAAAAAATAAGAATGTACATGCATGTATACCAAAAAATGTACACAAACTAAACTCTTAACTGATTCGATTATTTTCATATGTTTCTTTTGTTGTCTTTTATATCATACTTTTTGTTTTTGCAAGCTGCCCAGCTGGAGACCAGTTTGGAAATGTGTCCCTGGCATTACTGGTGGACATAGAGGTATAAACAAACAAAAATAACACAGAATCTGATACACAGTATATCTTAACACAGAATCTGATGCACAGTATATCTTAAGACAGTATCTGATACAGATTATATCCTATACCAACCCCATAGTGACATGATGAAGGCATGGAGACTCCAGGTGCCAGTCTCTTCCCTCTCCCCCGTGAGCTGCTGCCTGCGAGCAGAGACTTGTCGAAGTACTGAACCAGGTACGAGTGCAGAACGGACATGTCACAGTTGTTATCCACACGGCCTCCGTAGATGGCATTCTCCAACAGCCCGTGGACAAACTCCCATGGCACCTCACGTTGGTCTGTTTGTGATTGGACAGAATTGTAAAATGATTTATACAACTGCTACAGGTACATCATATGGCAACTGGGCACTCTGGGTTTTAAATAAGATAAATCATACATGAATGTGCATATTATGAATCCATGTAAAACACAATAGTCGCATGGACTGCAATGAAACAACTGGAAGAATAGGATTCCAATTAATCTTACTGTTCAATGGCTTTATTTTTCTGATGCTGTAGGATTACGGGAGGGTCTAAGGTAAGGTAATATATAAGGTAGGATTATCAAGCAAGCTGTGACAGAATCAACTGCAGACAGGATCAATGACAACTTAGCAAGACAGCTGAGTCTTGTAAGACCCATGTACTGTTGAACTATCTCAAGATTAGCCCTTTGCATGCAATCATTCAGACATGTAAGCAGACCCTTACCAGTGAAGAGGCGATCAATGATATCTGCTGCTGCTCGCAGGTCTGCTGTAGAGTACTCGTAGAACTTGGTCCAGCCCTGGAGGTACAAAACACATGTATGTCCGACTGAAGGTGGGACAATGAGGGAGCTAGAAGTAAAATATTAATGTACACTAGGGTTCACTTGTGGTACATATATTGCCAAATTCAGAGTATAAGAGACTTTAAGATTTGCAGGTAATGATGAAAAAATGACAAAAAATCTTCCTGCTTGTCCATGTTACACTGCATTTTTTAAACTTACAAGCAGGCAAGAGACATAAAATTTTTGACCTGGCAATTTAGATGATCAGACTTCCAAATAGTTCTGCACGCTTTGTTACAGAGTCTGACTTCCTTCACACTCTAGCTGTTAACAGATTAAGACTTGGAACAGTGGTTGTAAAAATGAGTAACACAATACGTGTATGTCCTTGTTCAGTTACATGACGGTGTACGTTAATTTTTCTAGGCCTTACATACCTGAGGGATGTAGTTCCTCCTCTCCTGGCAGACAGCGTGGAACCAGGCCAGGGCGAAGAAGGCCTGTGAGCGCACCACGTTCCCACCCTTGGCGATGAACTCAGGTGGCCAGGCATCGTAAGTACGCTGGAGGTTCTTCTTGATGCCAGGTGGAGCCTGGAGGAAAGAAAGTCACAATAATCAATTACTCTATAAAGAAGGTACTGTTTTGGAATTTCTGTTTTTCTGAACCACTTACTATAACTCAAGCTGTGGATGGATTGTGATGATATCTGATCTGCAGGTGGTTCTTCAAAAGGTGAAGGTCAAGGTCAATGTTGGGCATTAGAACTTTGGCTTTTCACATCTTCTATTCAGTGGAAATTCCACATGTGCATGGTATATCTTGATTTTTTAATCAGGAGGAAGTGCTATAGGTAATATTGTGATTCCTGGTCAGTATAGTCATGTGCTGTGGGCATCATGATCAAGTGAAACACGGGCTGGATTCTTACAAATATATCTATAGATGGGATTAGAATGAATCATGACACAAAGTAACATAAATATGTCATCTTCCATACTGAAAATACTGGGTAAGAGTGCATGACAAAGTACACCAACAAGTGAAAGACTGTGTGTAGTATTCAAAGATTTTCACCTCGAACGTGATCTTGAGACTGGACTGCAGCAGGATGGTGGGGAACTGGGAGTGGACCTCTGCTGTCATCCACAGGCGGAAGTCCTGGTGGGGCTGCAGGCTGTTCAACTCCTGAAGTGGAATATCAGGTTCCGAACCATTAGAATTTCTGTGGCACTATTGAAAGGATGTTCCTTCGAGCTAGGATAACTCTAGAATCACTGACAACAATATTGTAGCACTCAGCCGTCCTTGGCTATACAGTTTAGAATAAACCTGGAGTCTGCTCATTTATTGGTGTCATTGTTGCTTGATACAATGAATATAGGGACATTGCAACCTAACATAACAGATCATGTCAATAAGAATTTTTTGGCACTATTGACAGGATGTTTCTACACAGTTGACACTGGATGTCCTTG
>NC_049985.1:5624583-5625772 GCF_000003815.2 Branchiostoma floridae | reverse complement strand
CCCGATTTAAAGAGTCCTTTGCCTCCTGTCATCAGACTTTTTTTGCTCTTGTGGCAAGAAGTTACCTGTCAATAGCCAAGCTCAAATGATTTTATTACGCAGTTAAAGATCTAACAGAGAATTGTGCATTGATCTGATTCCTTGAACATCATCATCTGTGCACAATCTCTAACCCCAACGTGTACTGCAAACGAGAATGGAAGACGTTTCCGCACCTTCTCTAAGACAGGCAGCCATGCCGTGACCAGGTGCAGGTTCTTCAGGCACATCCACTCCCCGTTGCGGGCACACTCGTGTAGCAGCTGCATGGCTATGTCGGCCTGGCCCTGGCCCATGGCAACCTGCAGAATCACAGAAGGAACAACACCGGCATGAAGACACACTGCAAAAAATTCTATCATTCATCTCTAAAACACACCTACTACAGAGGCAAAAACAAACTTTACTTTAAGGATATTGTCATAAAAAATGCTATAATCAATTGCTACAGTTACATGTACATTGCATATGTTTAGTTGATAACACTAGGATTAAAAAAAAGTTGATAAAGGCTGTGAAATTAAATACAAATATTTGTCCCTATATATGTGTTTCCTTCTCAGTGTGTGCGCATGTGTATCCTTCTCAGTGTGTGCGCACCTGTTTTCTTCTCAGTGTGTGCGCACATGTCTCCTTCTCAGTGTGTGCGCATGTGTTTCCTTCTCAGTGTGTGCGCATGTGTTTCCATCTCAGCGTGTGAGCACGTGTTTCCTTCTCAGTGTGTGCCCACCTGTTTCCTTCTCAGTGTGTGCGCATGTGTTTCTTTCTCAGTTTGTGCGCATGTGTTTCCTTCTCAGTGTGTGCGCATGTGTTTCCTTCTCAGTGTGTGCGCATGTGTTTCCATCTCAGCGTGTGAGCACGTGTTTCCTTCTCAGTGTGTGCCCACCTGTTTCCTTCTCAGTGTGTGTGCACCTGTTTCCTTCTCAGTTTGTGCGCATGTGTTTCCTTCTCAGTGTGTGCGCATGTGTTTCCTTCTCAGTGTGTGCGCATGTGTTTCTTTCTCAGTGTGTGTGCATGTGTTTCCTTCTCAGTGTGTGCGCACCTGTTTCCTTCTCAGTGTGTGCGCATGTGTTTCCTTCTCAGTGTGATCGCATGTGTTTCCTTCTCGGTGTGTGTGTACATGTCTCCTTTTTGGTGTGTGCGCATGGTA
>NC_049985.1:5622843-5624251 GCF_000003815.2 Branchiostoma floridae | reverse complement strand
ATGAACGAGAATCAATGTGAAGACATCATCTAATAACTTTCCGTCTAAACATGGTCTATCACACAAGTATCAGTTACTGTAGATATATCATCCAATCATTTGAATCAGTGGCGTGATAAAAGTAAAATAAACTGCTTAGCCCCTTATAATATCTTCAATGTCAGTGTGAAGTCACACAAACTAAGTAAAACTTGAATATGAAAATAATGGCATAAGATGAGAAATCAACTTGAAGATATCCTCTGAAAAGGTAATTCTCAGTCTTAACATGATCTATCACTAGATACATCAGTCAATATCTGAGCCAGTGGTATGATATTTGCATTGAAAAAAAAAACGGCTTAGCCCTTTATAATGGCTAAGCAGTTAAGTAAAACTGGAATATGAATGATGGCACTACATTGGAACAATATGCCACATAATTATTGTACCTGCATGAACAATGGAGGTATATTTTATAGGCTGTATATGTGTGACTGTGTCTTTGTTAGTATGTGTCTCTGGATATTTGTAGTCAGTAAAGTGGAAGCCGCTTAATTGCACACCCAATTTACGAGCGAATCCCGAGCAATTATCCGGCGTGTGCGATAATGCGAAGTTACCCAGTTGGACCGCACCACCACGGGATTTTGGGATTCCGTGCAATTGACCAAAGTGTGCGTTTATCCGACGTGCAATTAACTGGCTTCCACTGTATAACATATTAAGAACCTCTGGTTGGATTGTGATGATGTTTGGGATGTGGGATGGTGTTGGGAAACCGAAGGTCGATTACATTTTAGACCACTGGCAGCTTTCCTTCCAGAACTTCTAGATTCTGTATCTTTCATCTTGGACATACCTGTCAGATAGCTTTTGATGTCAGGAAGAAGTGGTGTAGGTTCCAGGGACTTCTCAAGTTGTTATTGTTAAATTGCAAAGCAAGAAACAGTGTTAATTCTACAGCATCCTTACAATAATCTGTTGCAGCTTGATTGAATGTATGAAGTGTGTGGTAAGTCGAACTTAAAGGTACTTACTGAGAGCCTTGTGGGCAAACAAGCTCATGGCACTCTGTAGTCGGTCAGGTCGGATGGTCTGCACCAGCAGAACCTACAGAAACAAGCAAGGATATTGTTCAAGACTTGCATCTTCATATTGAATGCCAAAAAAAAGTTACTCAAGCATCTGGATATGATTTGGATATCCAGTTTCTTGAGTAACTGCTTTTTGGCATACATGTATCTTATTACCTGGATGTCTAACCTTCATCAACGTACCTTCATATAATTTTTTCAGAACCACAATATTAATTGGAAACACAACTGTTACAATTTCTTCCCTAAGAAACTTAACTGTACATGTAAGAAAGAAGTCCTTACCACTGAATTATATTATATATCCATTTGTCTTAACTTGAAAGTTCATC
>NC_049985.1:5621277-5622743 GCF_000003815.2 Branchiostoma floridae | reverse complement strand
ATGATGGTTTCTTCCACCTGTTGGAAGAGAGAGATCTTGTTTGCGATGGGCGGGGGGAACTCCTGCTCACACTGGGAGCTGCGGGAGAAGTTGAGCCACAGGTCGCTGTCCTCCAAGTTCAAGGCCTGGTGCAGGCTGGGGAAGGTTGTCTGGGGACAGAGACACAAGGGTCACTTTCACAGCAAGTAACATACTATGACAAGAAGTTAGGAAATTAAACTGATACTCGTGAGATAAACAGGCAATCTTGAGAAGCTTTTGAGACGGTGGCATCTGCCATTCTTTGTCAACTCTGATCAGCATATGACACGACGAGAGTGTTGTAGATTGTGGGAAGACTGTAGTGGCCTTGGTCATGATTTAAGGATGGGGAACAGGATCCGATGTGTACCGCATCATTGACCACTCTGAAAGTCTTAGATTTTTTATGGAAATGTCTACTTTTGTTTCTTGGTATTTTTCAATGCTGGAATTTAATTTTAATTAACTCTTTAGAATTTATCTATGATAGGTTCATTATTATTGCAGAATGGTTCTGACTTAATTTCTTTATCTCTACTGTTCAGCTTAGTGTTCTTTCCTGGGCCCAGTCTACTAGGCATTGTATGGCCTGTTTCTGGCAGCCTCTCTTTTTAGGTGCACAATGTAGTTGGCATTTCGAGTTACCAATCCTGTAAAAGTGCGCTAATGAACTGGGCTGGCAGGCAATGCTTTAAGCACCCTAGAACTCATGCTGGTATGGTTACCAGGCTTATTAATTTAGACCCCACAAGGAGTTAATCTTTGAGGATTTGAACAAGACTTACAGATATACTGTAAACATTAATACAGTGTGCCTGAATAATCTTGATCAACATAAATATAATGTTTAAGTTTGCACAAAAGAGGTCACTGTGAAAACATCACTGCAAAAATTTCAACATTTACGGTTACAGCAGTTAGTAGATCATAGCAGTTTTTCAACAAGTTCACCTTGAGCTGCTGGACATCTGTTGCTCGTTCCTGGTCGATCCATGACGGGAGGGACTCACGCAGCTGTTTCTGGGAGTCCTGTGGATGGGATAGATCGATCATTAATATAATTTTATATTTAATAGAGTGTTCTTTATACATTTACAATGACATATCCAACTCTTATCAGTGTTCTCAAGGTAGACACACAATGTAAACAGTTAAGTAAAGACCAACTGCTTGTTCTACATATAATGACAGTCACAGACAACATTCAATTTGTACAGCAAACACTCTGTGAGTTCGTATACACCTGTTTAAACAAAAGGGAAGAGGCATGTAAGCAATAGATGTAGTGATAGCATAGCTCTAGATTATTGTTAACTAATTGTACAGTCTTGTAACACTACATGCAATAGTACTTCGCCTTTAGTAGCCCATGTAACACAATCAAATTGCTGCATTTAGCCCATATGGGCAGGAACTAATCTCCAAGCAGATCCCTACGTAGCATA
>NC_049985.1:5608413-5621177 GCF_000003815.2 Branchiostoma floridae | reverse complement strand
GTTGTGGTTTCACAAAATCCTATAATCAGGTGTGAACGTGTCAGATTGCAATGGGCTGTTTCCTGCGAGCACTGTAGGATACCTCATGTTTTATGCATTGACTCTGGGTGAATTATGTATCCAATATCAAATAAAGAAACCACCAAAGAAAATGGCATTTTCAGCAAGTACAGGAGACATAATTTCACTGTACTTTATTAGATGATTTTGACATATTCTGAAGAAAATCTGAACCTTTGATCTTTTGAGACACTAAAACCTTGGGAAAGATTTGCAAGTTCCATGACCTTTTTGCAGGATTTAAAAAAAAAAATGAATGCAAAAAATCTCCCTTAGACCTTTTTGAAAATTTCCCAGTTACTAACTTGCAAACCTTACACTAAGATGACAAGAGATAGTAATGGTATGTCAAAAAGTATCTGGTATCTTGAAAGAATCTTGCACTCTGACTGTTTCCATTGTTCATCAAATCCAAAGCGCTAGGAGAATTTCCCTTGTTTCAATGAACTCACACATACTGTATATCAATCTTCCCTGTCGCGACCAGTGAGAGAGTGTTCCTTGACTTCTTTTGGGCTACCTGGTTTGAAATCACTTTCTCTTTCTTCTGTAACAATATTCACATCCATTCTCACCTGTCTCCTGAAGGTGTCTGCAATGATCAGTCCGAGGAACATCTCCCACTCCTGTAAAACACAAACAGTGGGATTCATGTGTACAGATCTTACCACAGAGTTGTGACTCATAAACTCAATAAAGGCATCAATACTGCCTGTGTCAAGTGAAGAGTTTTTGCCAGGATTTTTTACAGATGATTTTTACATTAATATCATTTTATAACCCTAAGGAATAATATTTTTTGCATTTTGAGGGCCAATTTTATACTCAGCCAAATTTTTTTACCTTTGAATATATTTTGTTTCAAAGAACAGAAAGACCCCTATGCAGGATGAAACGCAAAGTATTAGGGACCAAATCACAGCATGCATACTATGGGGGATACAAATCAAAGCGTAACGGCCTGTAGCGGCAGAAAAATAGAGCCAAGCTCAGCAAACAAAATAAGAATTCCATTGATGAAATTGAAAATACTTTTGACAAATGTCAATTAAATGTCCGGACAAGTGAAAAGTTAGTTTGGGCAAGTAAATTTTCTATGTTCTTGCTCAATAGGACAAGTGAATCTTAGAAAACTTGTCCAACCCTGTATAGAGCAGAATCTGTGTGACTGACCTGCTCCTGGAACAGCTCTGGGTGCATGCCGTGGACCAGGTGGATGGCAAACATTAGACGGTCAGCCTGTAAGGTGAAAATAAGAGTCACAAACTAAGTTTGAAATGTGATTCATAATCATCTAAATCTGTATTCAAATAACTTTCAACATACATCTCTTTTAGGCTGTCATGAGCAAAAGACATTCTCTTAGGAAGAGGACAATGGTTGGAGAATCTTTCAAGTACATACTGTAATAACACTTTTCTTAACGGTTGCTCAATGCAACAACAGTGCTAGTCTGACTTCTAAGGTACTGAACTTAGTTAATGAGGTAAGGAGATAGCAGTGCGCATTGATTTTGAAGGCTTGTGGGTTGTATTTGGTGGGATTAGAACTCCTTAGAAAAAAAGTAATGTTCCATATTCTGAAAGTCCAAGGAAAGAAGCTGTTGAGACAGGTATTGTGAGGGTGTAGTGATTGAGCAAGACGAGAATCTAGTATTAAACTGAATGGAAAAATATAGTCTATAATATTAGACTTGTTAGATTCTCACATTGTCAAGAGTTTAAACAAAATCTAACGATTTCAAATCTTGGCACTCTATCTACTGTATAGTACTCATTTATACTAGGAATAGGGCATAGCTAACTAGATTACCGAGTACATAATTTTTTTCTTTGTGGTAGTGTAATATATGAATATGAGACAGCACAATACACGCTGGGTATTTTGTATAGAAACCATCTATTTATAGACCCAATGAAGTGAACAAAGTCTATCCATACTCAGTACCTACAAAGCCAACATGCTGGGTATGATCCTAAAATAGCCGGGAAGTCACTTGGTCACTTCTGAGGTCACTTGAGTCCCATTGCGGACCACTGGACCATGTGCGTGTGTGGAGAATCAGATTTTACACCAATTACATCATCTAGTGTCCTCAGAACAAATAACGCACTTAACGATGGGAACTTAGATGGCCTGGCTAAAACCGCACTCCTAGCGGCCAGCCGGACAGTTCTCTGGGTCAACAACCCCATCCAGCAAGACAGTGTGTGAACACAGGCTAGAAACTCAGAGAACCAAGAACTTAAAGAACTTAATATCCATTTATAATGACAGATTTTACACCAATTACATCATCTTGTGTCCTCATAACAAATAATGCACTTAACGATGGGAACTTGACTAAGTTGCACTCCTAGCGGCCAGCCGGACTGTTCTCGGGGTCAATAACCCCATCCAGTAAGAGAGTGTGTGAACACAGGCTTGATATCCATTAATAATGACACATGAAAGCATCACAAAAGATTGTTAGCATGAAAGTTCATCTGTGTTGGTACAATCCATACCAAAGTTTGTAACTTTCATTAAAAGTTGAGGTAAGCAATTTGCTTGTGTTGAATGAAATTTACAAACTTAAATAATTTAAAAGTACTAGTAAGATTTTTGTTGAAATTTTGTGCAAAGGTCCCCCATAAAAAGAGTGTTTCAATATTGTTCCATTAGCTTCCTGTTTCTGCTATAAACAGTTTCCTGTTAGACAACAGTGACATAGATAAACATGACAATGTTGCCATCCAACTTCTGTTTGGAGATCATGGTTAGTGTAGTTGACAGAAATACAAGTCCTATCATTAGCACTTTCTGGGCACTGCTACTTTACAGACTCAGAATCTTAACGTCATGGGTTCAAATCCCTGGCACAACCCAATTTTGTACCCTTTGAAAATCCTTTTAAAACATGTGAGAATCTAGCTAAGGACCTCTGCAATAGGACATAATGCCTGGAATGTTCCAAAGAACCCACCACACCTATTGGTATGAGCACCATCAAGTGACCCTACCACTGGCTAATCTATAATTTGCAATACTTTATGTACAAAACTGGTGTGCTAGGCTTGAAGGCAGATCAACACTTATGCCACTCACACTCACTATCTGGTTTATGCAAAACAAAAAAACAAATAAACAAACAAGCAGAAAAACCTGTAGGGTACATCAGGCCTATCATGTTAACACATGATATTGTGACAGATGGCCCTGTCCTTGTGGAAAACATTGACATATGAACAGTTCCAAATTCAAATTCTTAAAGATAAAGTTCTGTGTGTGGCAACAAAGAAACCTATCTCATGACCATCTCAAACCTCTCAGAAACCCATGCACGTTGCTACTACAATTACTGCTGAAATTCATGAATATAAAGTAGGCATTTTAAGGGAAATAGTGCCAAAAGACTATCGTTGACCTTTGTTTTTTGATTTCCCCAGTGCAAGGTCGTTGCAATGTCCTTGCCCAGGGAGAAACAATCACAAACATTTTGCCAATTATGATACTGCTATAGAAGGTAACAAGACCAAGGTGAACCCACATCCATGATATCATGATCACAATCTATCTGGAGGGTCTTAAGGTGTGCTGACCACAAACAGTTGGAAACACGCACACACACACACACTCACACGCAAAAAAAAGTTTTAAAGAGAAATATTTTCCTCTTGAATGTCATTACTGTATATGTAACAAGAACAATGAAATGCATTTCATAGCTTTAATGGGGGAGTTTTAAAACTTGTAGTATCATTTATCACAAGTGAATTTTACTACGATGGCAGTTTCCATATAATTTTGATTCAGAGATGTACCAACTGTTCTCAACAGATCCCCAGAACTGGAGTTATAACGGTCCAGCTCGGTACGTATAAATATTCCATGCCTGTCGCCTGTGTAATTAACATGATTAGCCACGGCATTCACACCTCGTGTAGCGCAGTTTTCCACTCGAATGACATCTGCTGGTCATTTGACAATCCCTCATTGTGGAAGGTCGCGCCTCTGATTAGATCAAATCTTCACATTAGAATGCCAAAGAGGGTTTGACGTCAGAGGGGCTGAGGCACCCCACGGGCGAACCACAGACTCAGCACATGAGGACCCGGGAGGACAATGGTCGCCGTGGAGACCCAAGGGGTTGCCACGGGAACCAAAGGGCCCAGGAACCAATGCCGTCAAGCCTTGAAAGAGCACATATGAGCCCATCCTCACAACTTCCAGAGCCACTTGTTGGGTGATCGCAGTGCCAAATTGCCTCTCGTCAAGGCCGGAGTGCAGAGGACTTGTGGAAGACTACAGATCCTTCTAGACCTGACCGTGGAAGCAGCCAGGCCTTGCGCAGCTTCCCTCTCTGCTAGCGGAAGATTTTGTTTTCTCTCATCCTGAAGTTCGTCAGTTGAAGGTAGGAAATTTGTTCTCTTCGTTAAAATTTGTATCAGATTCTATGCTCTTGACAGAACTTGAAATGACAGTATATATCATGGTACAGTTCAACGCAAAATATCGGATTCATCGTTATCATTCATCATGAAAAGGTGTGAGGTTATCATTGATATGATAGAATGGCAAGTTTTCCATATATAGAATTATCATAGAGAAGAACATATTGGTACCTAGTAAAGTAGGGGCATCGGCAGTAGATAGCATCAAACTATGGCTTGCAGATAGATGTACAAAGGTTAGGTGGGCCAGGTCATTCAGAGTAATATAACCAGCTTATAACGTGCCTTGTGCCTGCAAAGCTGGTGTGTTACACCAAAGGGCAGTTAAACTAGCTATACAGATTCGAATACGATAGATATGAAGACTTAGTTTTTTTCCTGCTCCTAGCAATCATTAGAAGTTCTTGATTTGCCATCACTTAAGGTTAGTTTGTGACTGATATAAACACACTGTGGATCACAACATAAATGAACTGTGTGAAAGATTATCGCTTTTATGGACTTGTAAAAGATTTTGTACGAGCAAATATGCTGTACATCACAATGTTAATGAACTGTGTAAAAGATTATCATTTCTATCGTGGACTTGTAAACTTGTTTATACAAGCAAATACTCTGTGTGTTACAATGTAAATTAAATGTGTGAAAGATGATCACTTTTATGGACTTTGTAAAAGAGTTTGCATTAGGCAAAGACTTTGTGTTGACTGACAGCAGTTTTATATACTAGTGTCAAACAGTCCCAACAATAGAAGAAAGATTCATGGGGGTGCTTGGAGAATGATCATTGAATTTACCAAGGAGATTTTACTAGTCAATTCTGTCCAAGATGACCATTCAGGAGACCGAGAAAATCTGGTTTTGTGCACAGGCCGGGTGGTCACTTTTAAGTGAGTGAGTGGTCACTAAAAACAGGATAATGGCCATAGGACTTCTGAAACACATTTTTAGGGATGGCAAAAGAGTGGTCACATCAGCCTTATGTGTAGGTGGTCACTGGTACAGGGTTGCCAGTATCTGTACAATGTTAATGCTTAAGGAATTCAGCACTACTGTAAATGATTCATTCTTCACGTGTTTGATGGAGTTTTCTTTAAAAGTGCTTGAAGAAAATTTTTTGCTTCATGCCGCAAAATAAGGTGGAACTTGCAGTGCAAGTGTAGGAAATAATTTCAAGCTCATTTGTCTGTTAATCTTGTTGTCTTAAGTTGCTTTAGTATTTGCTGAATAATCTTTGTGTGAGGCACATTCTGCCTTTAATTTGATCACATCAATTTGTGGTCAAGATCTAAAATTTACTTCAGAAACAGACAAATTTGCAAAGCCAAGAAAATTTGAAGCTAATTAATACAAAATTCACATAAAGTCTATCTGTCCTGAATAAGACTTAGCTAATGCCCACCCACAGAAGAATATTTTTCACACCAATTACAGCAATTAATGATCGTTAATGAATAGCAAATATTTCCCATGTACTTAGGTTACGTGTACTGAATGAATATGATGAATACCTTATTAGGCTTGCCAGAGACATATTTTTCTTTTCATGGTGCTCAGGCCATCGTAACTTTATCTAGACCAAAAACAGTACACAGCTCACACTACAGCAATATCAGTCTTGTCTTGATATTACAGCACATTTATGCCAGATGCTTGTGAAAGGCAGCATAATTTACATACATGCGGCCTTAAAAAAGCAATCAATGAAAATAAAATAAGCACAAATTCAAATGATTTATGGACACTTTTTCTGCAAGAAATATAGGTTCAAATAGAAGCAGATTATCTTTCACAATGGAAACTTCCATATTAGAGAAAGAGCAGTGTAGAACATTTCAGCAACTCACGTGTAATCCTCATATCTTGAAAATAACCATACAAATGGGTTCATTTATACAACAAACGATAACTAGCAACTTATCAACATGGTCTAAATAGAACCTTTGGAAGAAAAAAAAAGAAATCTTAAGGTTTATTTTCAAAATAAATGTCATAACTGTAAAAAGGATTTTTCAAATCTGATTTCAGTTGTGTTTGCAATTCCTTTGACCATGCAAAATAACTTTAAAATTTGCCTAACATGGAGTTAAACAAGAATGTTTGGGACAATGACTGAATCTTCTTTACTCCTTCCAGATCATCCTGTATCAAATAAGTGCCTACAATTCAATTTCTTGAACTTTAAGTTGAAATCTATACCCTTCTAAACAATTTTAACAGTTTTGTCTTTAAATTGGTTCCTCTATAAGCACCTCACCTTATGATGAAGTCTAAGAGGCATGGACTGTGTTTCTGCTATTTTTCTTTTGAAAGGGAAAATTGAGTTCAGCTGTTTGATGAATTCTACTTGCAAAATTCTTTTTAAGGAAGACTTGCTTTATGGATGACACCAATGATTTTTCCTATTAAAAAAATTGTGTTCTGCCTCAGAACTACAGTCATCAATTACAAAATTGTTTCAAATTTTAGGATTTCTTTTCCATTTTTCTTTTTTTCTTCCGGTTTTTGGAAGTCTGAAGACTGTCCTCAATAAAATAAAGTTAGCTGGCTCTGATAAAGAAACATGAGTTTGCCCCAAATTAAAAATTCATGAAAACTACTTGGATGTGTTCCAAGAAACCCTGATGACTCATACCAAGTGTACCTCTCGGTAGTTTGGCGGAGTTTAGCCGATCCACAGCGTGCCAGGCACCAAGAGGGTTTCAATCACCCACGCTGGCAATGCATGTTCACCACGTGTACCGTGCACCCAGCAACCTCAGGCCGGCGCGAAGTATTTCTGTTTCTCACAAAAAACATGGCTCCAACAATGGCTGGGACAGAAATAGACATCCTGTCTTGAAAGGTCAAGCCTTATTTGTTAACCAGCGATCAAACGACCATCGCTGGCCTGATTGATAGACGCCCACCCATGCACCAGACGAGGTCACGTCCACCTCTGACCGGCGGCCTGTTCCCAAGAGATTTCCTGCCGTGTCGAACAATGCGGCCGAGCTTGCGAAATTCACGGCCACCCATGCGAGCGTTAAGCCTCTTAGCTACAGTTTGTGTAGGAAAACTTGAAGCAGAAAATCTGCACAGCGGGACAGACCTGGAATATCAAATGGCGATTATGATGGGCGAAGTGCTGGTTGGAAATAGAACAGTTCATTGTCCTTTTTCGGGTTACAACTGACAATACTCTTTGTACTACTGCACCTGCACTCTACACATTTGTAGAAACCAAAAAGAAATCTTTGAAAGAATGTAATCTTAACTATTCACTACCTTGTCTTGATGAAATGTGACTAGAGTGTGACAAGAGCATGGATTACAGTATGGCTTACAGTAAGGATTGATAGACAGCATAATCACAATTGTTACAGACTTGCTGCTGCTTGGACGTTTGGTCTCTGTGTACCTACAGTGACAAACTGTAATAAACTGTAGTAAACTGTAATAAACTGGTGGATGTACCAACTACTAAGTACCCAATGTCAGCCCCAAAAAGAACAAGAAATATTGTTGCCCTTGAGTACCAGAGTTACCAACCGAGGATTGATGACTGTTAAAAAAACTATTAAACAGTGCTTGCAATGGTTAGGTGTGCATGTGACAGGTCACACAGTGTAATGTCATAACCAGTTGCTACCGCACCATGTGCCTGTGAGGCTGGTGTGTTATCAGTTCAGTTCAGTTCATCCTCATATGAGGTACCATTAACAATGTCTGACCATGTGTATCTATCTAGCATGGCGGCGATCAAATGGCTATACAGACACAGACACCTTGTCTCTACAATACCTCTACTTGTCTCTGTTCTAACAATATTCCACAATGACATGATAATTAAATCTTGATTTTTTAAATTTCATCTCAAGACAGCTCCATGTTACCCCTTCAACTGATGTAAGTCCATACAGTACAAGACCAGTATATACGAGACATGTCACATTCATCCAGATGGACAAAATTCAGTGGAAAGATGTCATTCCAAGGTCACAATTCACAAAGGTTAAGAGTTGAAGCTGAGTTTATTATAATCATGAAATGAATGCATAGATCTGATCTAACTACAAGTTAATTCAGTTTATACTACCACTACAGTCAGTCTATACAGACTATGACTCTGCGCAAAGGCACTAAATTACAATGAAGACTATAGTACTCATAAATGTACAATACAGAATACGGCCACTACAATGTCTAAAAATAAAGTTTTTTCTCCAGATCTGACAGCCAGTGAGGATGACAGCATCTGCAGTGGCAGGATTGCCACCTCTCCGTCTGACCGTGCTGGTGCTGTGGACAACGTTCGGGGCCGTACAGCAGACAGCCTGCATGCCAGTACAGACCCCGCCCTCCCCTATACACGAGGATGAGATGGTACCACCCGGGTACCCCAACACACAACCCACCACCCTGGACTCTACCACAAAGATTCCAGAGGTAGATCAAGACCCAGCTACAACAATGCCACCCAGCAGTGAGGTGAAGTTGGGCACCACATCTGCAAGTGCAGGCACCAGCACCCCTGGCAGACTCCCAGCCACAACCCAAACCATCCCTGGTAGCACTACCCAGGATGGCGTCTACTCCACATCTACGAGGCAGACCATAGCCCTCCTGAGTACCACTGGTACAGATGAGGTGAAGGTCACCACAGAAGCGACAGAGCGCCCAAAGAATGCTACCACACCTGTGACCACACCACCGAAGAGTATGGAGGACCTGACAACGTCAGAGCAAGGTATGTCATACGATTACTGTACTTGCAGTATGTACCTTATAACTGGTAAATTGTGATACTGTGGTAACTCTATAAATGACAATGTAACAAACTACCAACGTAATTCTTCAAAAAGATCAGTGATTCCAACTTTCCTAAGGCTCTTAAAGGAATAGGTTAGCACATACATTGCACACACAGGCAAAGGAGAGTTTTCAGTACTGTTTATGGTCACTTATTGAGTGTCATTCTTTATTTCTCAACAATATAACATGATCATATGATTTGACATCCTCTGTCCTTGGTGCTGAAAACTTGGTAAGAAATCACAACAACCATCGGATACCAAAGCAATCCGTCTTCTTGTTTTAGTTTTGATACATTTCTGCGATGCCATCTTTCTGAAAAACCCTTCTTAACCTAAACAGGTGGTGATCCTACAATGAAAACACCAGCATCTAAAGGTACAGATGAAGCTTCCTCAGTCAGTGAGGTTATCAAAGTGGATGAAAGTGGGGATATACAAGGCTGGCAAGGGGATGACAGTAGTGTCTTTGAGAGAGCCACAACTGAACAACATCAAATGCCAGACAAAATGGAAAGGATTGCTGAATCCTACCAAGCTAGTACTACCATTACACCTGCCAAAACAACGCAACAGACTGAGACAAAACCAGTCACACCTGCCCTGCACACAACATCAACTACCAAACAGGACTTAACCAGTGCAGCCTTTGCAGGAATGGAGATGAACACCACAGTAAAGCCAACTAAAAGCACTCAACAAGAAGAAGGTACACAGTCATCACATGATCCTAAAACTGACAAGTCACAAGGCAAAACAGTAAATCCCACTACTGTTGAGTCAGTTAGTACAACAGTAGAGTCTACGACTACACAGTCACCGAGCACACGGCTGGATACTACAACACCCCGTTCACCAAGTACAAAAGTCGATCCAAAGACAACCCAATCACCAAGCACAACGGCAGATTCTACAAGCCCGCAACCAACACAGGTAACGTCAAGGGTGGGACAGAGCTCAAAAGAAGGACGGTCTACGGACCCACCTAGGCAAAAGGAGGTGTCCGTCAACTCACAAACATCACAGACAGTTGTTGCTACCACCACTTACAGGCCAACAGAAGAAGTGACACAAAAACAGAAAGATGACATCCTTCAGCCAGCATTACCTGCACATACAAAAGAGAGGGAAGAAGAAGCTACAATAGGGACAAACCAAGAACTTCCGGAAGGATGGCAACGGGATGGAGGCTCAGTCCAAGATGGTGGAAGAAGCAAAAACCTGAAAGAAACTGGCAAATCTAGTGCAACAGATGACACAACAAACAGCAACATACCTGCTGTACTTACAATAGAGCCAACCATCGGTCAAACTACACAAATGATACCTACTTCAACAAGGGCTAGCCTAGATAAGAAGTTGGTGCCAGTGCAGCCAACTGAAGAAGTCCTAGCATCAACTTCAAGGGAAAATGCTAAGCCAGACAATATACAAGAAGACAGACCACGTCAACAGACTACAACAGCCATCCCAGCAGAAGCAGAAGTGTCCACTCAGAAGAAAGAATCCACAACTCCACACTTGGAACAGATGATTGAGATGGAAAACAATCAAGGTACTACACAGAGGCCAGAGGAGAATCCACAGACAACCAATTCACAAACAACCATTTCTGTCATGGAAGAAGACAGGATAACTACTCAAAAGTTAGCTGAGATGGAACAGAAGCTGACCACTCTTCAACCAACAATGGCTGCAAAAGATGACCACCAACAGACCACTACCTTTTCTGTCCTGTCAGCACCAAGTGAAAAAATACCTGCAGCCACACAGATACTACAGAAAGAGAACCTTCAGACAGAACCACAGCAAACCAACCTTTACAAGAGTTCACCAACCACTACACTACCTGCAGCCACTGAGAACATCATGACCACATCCACAGCAAAGGCTACCACAGAATCAAAACCCACAGATGTTCCTAGGTACCTAGAAGCTGAGGTTTTTGGTCCAGAAGTAGTAACAGTCCAAGAAACACAAGACCAAGACAAAGATCAAGACAAGGATGAGCAGCCAACTGTAAATTCAAGTCAAGAAGGTGGAGATGCCAGTTGGCTGGAACACGTTGAAGTGATGGAACCTGCTGACGTACTGTGTGAGGAAGTACCTGACGGCATGGTCGAGTTGCCACTCCTTGCAGATGGCTCAGTTTCTGGTCTCCACATGGAAGCGAGTGCAGAGTATGACTATCAAAGTAGTGGTGACACATCTGTCCAATCAGAGTCTGAAGAGACTTCAGAAGAAACCACAGAGGATGCAGGTGGACAGAGTAGTATGGAAGAAACTACAATGACTACTGCAGCACTGAGTGATGATGCTTTTGAAAGAATTCTATCTGGAGATTTTCTGCAAGATGAAGGTGAGGATGTTGAAGCCATGTCATTGTTTACAGGCTCTGAAGCAGAACAGAAAAATGAGGAAAAGATGAAGCAATCAAAACAAGAGGACGGAAGCAAAGTTAATCAGGAACTCCCTGAGAAACCATCACAAGTATTGGTACTTGCCACAGAGCCATCCAATGAGGATGTAGAAACAACAGTGCCAGCCACTCAGTCATCCAATCAGGAGAGAGAAATAACAGAGTATGTTACAGAGCCAACCAATCAGGGTGGAGAAACAACAGTGCCAGACACTCAGTCATCCAATCAGGAGAGAGAAACAACAGAGTATGTTAAAGAGCCATTCAATGAGGATGTAGAAACAACAGTGCCAGCCACTCAGTCATCCAATCAGGAGAGAGAAACAACAGAGTATGTTACAGAGCCAACCAATCAGGGTGGAGAAACAACAGTGCCAGCAACTCAGTCATCCAATCAGGAGAGAGAAACAACAGAGTATGTTACAGAGCCAACCAATCAAGACGAAGAAACAACAGGGAGTGTAACAGAGCCAACCATTCAGGACAGAAGTACAACAAAACCTGCAACAGAGCCATCCAATCAGGGCAGAGAAACAACAGAATATGTGACAGAGCCAACCAATCAGGGCAGAGGTACAACAGAACCTATCACAGAGCCAACCAATCAGAACAAAGACACAACAGAGCCCATTACAAAGCCATCTACTAAGGACAGAGACACAACTGCAGTTTACAAAACACCAACCGTGGTGCCCTGTGGTTTGGGCCAATGTGGTCCCCTGTTGGCTGATGAGCATGGAGAAGACATCCTACCAACAGATCTGATAGTTTCAAGCAAGGATGGAAAGGGGGCTGAATCAGACAAAAAAGACACTATTTTGACAAACCTACAAGAAACAACAACACAAACAACAACAGGAGTAGCAACAACAGATGCAAGGATGGATACAGAACTGACAACAGTGGTACCTTCAATGGAAACAACTGTGCCAACAAACACTCTACCCACAAAGGAAGAGAAACAAAAAGTCACCTCCTTTGTTTCAACAATGCCTGTGTCTACTACTACAACTGTGCCAGAAACAACTTCAGATTCAAGGGCAAGGATTACTGAGACTG